>NC_057801.1:313768756-313776771 GCF_018294505.1 Triticum aestivum
AGGGCGCCGGCGGCTAGGCTGGGGCGGCTCGGCGCCTCGGGCTTTAAAGGCCCAGCCGGGTCAGTTTCCCAGGCGGACACGGCCCGGTAAGGTCGGTTCGTTTTAAAAAAAAAATCACGCAGAAAAAGAAATAAAAGAAATACTAAATGGATTCCAAAAATCCCGAAACAAATTTTTACCATCTTCTAAAATCAAGACGGACAAGATGAACATTTATTTGGGGCCTAAATGCAATTTTGAAAAACGCGCATTTTTCCTAATTCAAATAAAATAGCGATAAAACTCCGAAATAAAATCTTGTTTGATTTTAATATTAAACCCTCAATATTTCTTTATTCTTGGGAAAGTCATTTTATTCCATCTCTCATATTTTTATAATAGAAATAATTGAAGATAAAATAATTAAAATCAAATGATCCTATTTTCAAAATTTGAGAAAACTCAAATATGAAAATAACGAAATCCCCAACTCTCTCCGTGGGTCCTTGAGTTGCGTAGAATTTCTAGGATCAAGCCAAAATGCAATAAAACATGATATGCAATGATGATCTAATGTATAACATTCCAAATTGAAAATTTGGGATGTTACAAACCTACCCCCCCCCCCTTAAGATGAATCTCGCCCTCGAGATTCGGGTTGGCTAGAGGCTAGAAAATAGGTGAGGGTGGTCCTTCAGTAGATCTTCCTCTCGCTCCCAGGTGGCTTCATCTTCGGTATGGTGGCTCCACTGAACTTTGCAAAACTTGATAACCTTGTTGCGCATGACTCGGCTGGCAAACTCGAGAATCTTCACTGGTTTCTCCTCATTGGTCAAATCACTATCCAACTGAATCGCTTCTAGTGGCACTGTATCTCTCAGCGGTATATCAGCCATCTCTGCGTGCCACTTCTTCAACTGGGAAACGTGGAACACATCGTGAACTCCTGACAATCCTTCGGGCAATTCCAACTTGTAAGCAACCTCTCCCATACGCTCCAAAACTTTGTATGGTCCTACAAAACGTGGCGCTAACTTTCCCTTAACTCCAAAACGCTTAACTCCTCAAAGTGGGGACACACGAAGATAAACTCTATCTCCAACTTCATAAACTGTCTCCTTGCGTTTCGAATCTGCATAGCTCTTCTGCTTGAACTGGGCTACCTTGAGCCTATCGCGAATCAACTTCACCTTCTGCTCAGACTCTTTAATCAAATCTGGTCCAAACAACTGGCGGTCTCCAACTTCATCCCACAACAATGGTGTCCTGCACCTCCTTCCATACAGAGCTTCGAAAGGGGGCCATCTTCAAACTGGATTGATAACTGTTGTTGTAAGAGAACTCCACATATGGCAAATTGTCGTCCCAACTAGATCCATAATCTAGCGCACAAGCTCTCAGCATGTCCTCCAAAATCTGATTGACTCTCTCGGTCTGTCCATCTATCTGCGGATGAAAGGATGTACTGAACTCTAGCCTGGTACCCAAAGTTTCGTGCAACTGATTCCAGGACTTTGAGGTAAACTGGGTTCCTCTGTCTGATACAATGCTCCTCGGAACTCCATGCAGACATACGATCCTGGTCATGTATATCTTTGCCAATTTAGCACTGGTGTAAGTGGTCTTCACTGGGATGAAATGAGCTACCTTCGTCAAACGATCGACTACAACCCATATCGAGTCATAGCCTGAACGAGTCCTGGGCAATCCCGTGATAAAATCCACGCCTAGATTATCCCACTTCCATTCGGGTATCGACAATGGTTGTAGCAACCCTGCTGGCTTCTGATGCTCTGCCTTCACTCTCTGACATACATCACATACTGCTACATACTCCGCAATATCCTTCTTCATTCCGGTCCACCAGAAAGTGTCCTTCAGATCCAAATACATCTTGGTATTTCCTGGGTGAATCGAATACGATGAATCATGGGCCTCTTGCAGAATCAACTTCCTGATCTCCGAATCATTAGGTACATAAACACGGTCCTCAAACCTTAAGGTATCGTGCTCATCCTCATGAAAACCTTTAGCTTTTCCTTTGCTCATCTTCTCATTTATCTCGGCAATCTCCTTGTCTGCCTTCTGAGCTTCTCTGATCTTATCCATCAAAGTAGACTGAATCTCCAATGCTGCTACATAGCCTCTCGGAACTATCTCCAAACATACCTCGCGAAGATCCTCGGCTAACTCCTTTGGTAACTCTCTGGTCATGAGTGTATTGACATGGCTCTTGCGGCTCAACGCATCGTCTACTACGTTAGCCTTTTCGGGGTGATAATGCAATCTCATATCATAATCCTTGATGAGCTCCAACCATCTCCTTTGCCTGAGATTCAACTCCTTCTGCGTGAAGATGTACTTCAAACTCTTATGATCTGTGTACACCTCACAACGGTTTCCGATGAGAAAATGTCTCCATGTCTTAAATGCATGCACTACAGCTGCTAACTCCAAATCATGTGTAGCATAATTCATCTCATGGGGCTTAAGCTGTCGTGAGGCATACGAAACAACTCTTCCCACCTGCATAAGCACTGCTCCAAGTCCTCGACGTGAAGTGTCGCAATATACTTCATAATCCTTGTGCTGATCTGGCAAAATCAACACGAGTGATGTAACCAAATGTTTCTTCAACTCCTAGAAACTGGCCTCACATTCCTCAGTCCATTTGAACTTGGTGTCCTTCTTCAACAACTCAGTCATGGGCTTTGCAATCTTTGAGAAATTCTCAATGGACCTCCGGTAGTATCCTGTGAGTCCAAGAAAACTCCGGATCTCTCCAACTGATGTGGGTGCCTCCCAATTTGTCACAGTGACAACTTTGGTGGGGTCTACTGCTATTCCTTCTCCGGATATAACATGTCCGAGGAATCCAACTTCCTTCAACCAAAATTCACATTTGCTAAACTTGGCATATAACTGATGTTCTCTGAGCTTCCCAAGTACCAAACGCAAATGCTCCTTATGCTCTTCTTCATTCTTTGAGTAGACCAAAATGTCATCAATGAACACCATGATGAACTTATCCAAAAACTCCATAAACACCTTGTTCATCATGTTCATGAAATAGGCAGGTGCGTTAGTCAGACCAAATGACATAACGGTATACTCATACAGCCCGTACCTGGTGGTAAAAGCCGTCTTAGGTATATTCTCCTCTTGAATCTTCAACTGGTGGTATCCTGATCACAGATCGATCTTGGAAAATACCTTAGCTCCTTGCAATTGGTCAAACAAGTCATTGATCATCTGCAGCGGGTACTTATTCTTGATTGTCACTTCATTCAATCCTCGATAATCAACAACCATTCTCAACGATCCATCCTTCTTCTCCACTAGAAGTACGGGCGATCCCTAAGGTGGAGAACTTTGGCGAATATAGCCTTTATCCAGTAACTCCTTAATCTACTTCTTAATTTCCTCCAAATCTTTTGCGGGCATCCGGTACGGTCTCTTTGATATTGGTCATGTGCCTGGCAAAAGCTCAATCAAAAACTCAATGTCTCTATCCGGTGGCATGCCTGGCAACTCCTCTAGAAATACGTCAGGAAAATCCATCACCACTAGTACTTCCTCCTGTACAACTCCTGATAAGGAATTTACTTGAGTCCTCTTCGGCACATGCCGGGATACATACTTGATCCTTCTTCCTTCTGGCGTGGTAAGCAAAATCGGCTTATTGGCGCATTCAATGTTCCCTCCATACTTCGATAACCAATCCATGCCTAATATCACATCCAGTCCTTGCGATTCCAGTACAATTAGGTCTGAGGGAAACACGTAGTTACCAATCCTTAATGGTACCCGATCACATCATAGACTAGCCATATACTATGCTCCTGGTGAGGTTACTAACATGGGTGACCTAAGGGCTTGGGTTGGCAGTTTATACTTATCCACAAATCCCCTTGATATGTATGCATGTGATGCACCGGTATCAAAAAGAGCGATTGCAGTAAATGACTTAACCAAAAACTTACCTATTACTGCGTCTGTCTGGGCTTCAACCTCCTCCACGCTAACGTGGTTCACCTGTCCCTTGTTGAAAGGGTTAGGCTTCTTCCCAGAACTTCCATTACCATTTCCATTCTTCACTTCAGGACATTCAGTGGCATAATGTCCAGTCTTCTAGCACTTGAAACAGGTAATGTGGCTTAGATCCCTCTTGGCTGGGGTTGATGGGTTGGTATGGTCTTGTCCGTTGCTTCCTCCATTCCCATTACCATTTTTGGGCCCACTATGGTTGTGTGAACTCCCTCCTCCATGGGTATGCTGAAAATGTCCTCCCGAGTTCGGGGTAAAACGAGGCTTCTGCTGAGCTCCAGAATTGTACTTCCCTTGTCCATACTTCCTCTTGCGGCTGTCAATTTGCTGTTGTTTCCCTTCAATCATGAGAGCTCGGTCTACCAACTCCTGGTAGTTGTTGAAGGTTGCTACCATCAACTGCATGCTCAGCTCATCATTCAGTCCTTCTAGAAACTTCTCCTGCTTAGCTGCATCCATAGCAACGTCATCTGGGGCATAACATGCTAGCTTACTAAGGTCATCCACATACTAGCCAACAGTACGTCCTCCTTGGTGCAAGTTGCGAAACTGACGCTTCTTCATGGCCATAGCTCTTGCTGAAACATGAGCAGTACGGAAAGCCTGCTGAAACTGATCCCATGTGACAGTGTCGATGGGATAAGTGGCTGTAAAATTCTCCCACCATGATGCTGCGGGTCCATCAAGCTGATGTGCGGCAAAATGCACCTTCTCCGCATCTGTGCATCCTGCAGTGGTAAACTCCCTTCCCATCTTGCGGAGCCAATCATCTGCAACTATTGGCTCCGTGCTACTGGAGAACACCGGAGGATTCAGACTCAAGAAACGGGCTAAGTGATAACAGGTGGTGGTGGTGGGTTGTTGTTGTTGTTGTTGTTGTTCCCCTGATTCTGATTCTGTACTAGGATCTGCATCAATGCATTCAGCTGCTGGATCAACTGGGTGAGTTCCGGTGGGAAAGCAAATCCATTGTCACGTCTCGGAGGCATCTGAGGGTTTAGAAAAGATGAGGATATAGAACAGAAATAGATCTAGAGAGAAAACACTACCCATGTGCACATGAGACAAAACACAATCAATATCACTTCAATTAATTCAAACAAGGGCATACAACGGTCTAACTATCGTTACAAAAGTGCTCAGACTATACTATATACATGGGGGAATACTACTACTGTTATGGTGGTCGACTAGAAAAATTGATCGGTCGAAGACTCCATGATATCTGCTCCAGCTTCATCAACAAAGTCATCATCGCTATCATCTGGGTCCGAGTCGGTGTCATCGATGATGATGTAGTTCTCCAGGCAAGTGCAATCATCGTCTTCTCCTCCAGTCGCGGGGAATCCCATAAATACTTTTAGCTTCTTCTTTAGATCATCATTCTTCTCCACGAATGTCGTCATTTCCTCCTCATATCCATCGCGTGTAGACTTGAGTTCTTCCTCCAGCTCCGTGATCTTGGTCATAGCCTTCTTCAGATCTATTATGCCTGCGCACATCTGGTTCTCCTGGCGACGAATGTGCTGGTTTAACTCCTAGATGAAAGCCGCAATTGATCTATCCTTCCTGGTGCTGATCATCTCCCATTGCTCATCTCGGCGCCCACAAATCTGGTAGATAGTATCCTTGAGATCCTTGTGGTAAACTTCTCCCATGCGTCCCATGGTGATGTGGGCTGCCATGCTCTTTCCTAGACTCCAGGTTGGTGCGTCAAAGGAAAACCCTATGGGCTCAGTAACAGGCATGAACGTCCTTCCTGGAACTTGAACTTGAATCATACAATGCTCCTCTTTTGGTAAAGTGGCGATGTGGGTCCCGGTGAAGCTTGGTACTCCGATGTTCAGGTATCTAGTGACTTCCTTCAAGTGGCGTCCAAAGGGTGTATCTTCATTCGGTTGCGTGAATTTGTTCCTTGCATCCGCCATCCTAAAAGAGTAGAAAAGATGAGGAGCCAGAAATGAGAAGAGAGAGTAGTGATCTAGGGCTTTAGCTCAGTGGTCGTGTCCTACAGTCAGCGTGTGCTCTGATACCATCTTGTAGCGACCAGACCTCAAATAGTCTGATCTCTGTGCATCAGTGTCATCCCTGGATCTGTAATGCTGACATGCACAATACTTGAAGGATTTATAACAGAGTAGCAATCACACACTTATTACATCGAATGTCTCAAAAGAGAACTTATTACAATAAATATGGCTTAAGGCCATCTAATAACGATAACAGCAGAAGGCTTGGAACATAAGCGAGTCCATCAACTCCAACGGCATCACTGAGTATAAGACCACGACCTAAGGCACCTTACTCGTTGTCTGAAAAGTCTACAACATGAACGTTGCAGCCCGAAAACGGGTCAGCACATGGAATATGCTGGCAATGTAACACATAGAGAGTAATGAACAGAATAATGCTATACTACATGCATATATGGCTGGTGGAAAGCTCTATGGTTACAGTTTTGCATAAAGCCAATTTTTTCCTACAACAAAGGAATAAATTTTATTTAACTATCATGGTGGTTGTTAAACATTGAGAAGGTTCCTCCAACTCGATCCCAATTAAGCATCATCACTAACCCAACAAAATTAAATTAAGTAACATGATGAGATTCACATGATAATCCAGGTACTAGATACTCAAAACGTCCATAACCGGGGACACGGCTAACCATGATTAGGTTATACACTCTGCAGAGGTTTGCACACTTTTCCCCGCAAGACTGGATCTCCTCCGTTTGATTTCTCGCACTACATGGTGTTTGAGAAATGGATGACTGAGACACAGTCTTTCAGAAGCATTAACTCTTTACTCTGGGTAGACAGTACCAACCTATATCCCCTGCATCTGCTATTCTACCACTAAAAGAGGTCACACAACATAATCAACTATGCTAGAGCCCATAGTAGCTTGCGGTTGCACATGGAAGTTTCTAGCATGAATAATCTCATGATCCCTTTTAGCCTGGGTGGCGGTCCATAGGAGAATCAAACGGTACCCCGGGATTTCCAAAAAAATACAGGCAACACTGGGTTCCCCAGGTGCCTCAATCCACCCAGATGTGAATTTAAGTTGCCACCTTAAATAAACCATTAACTAAAAATCTCACATCTGTCATGGATACACTCACCCAATCCACGTCTACTAGCATAGCATGGCAATATAAGCAAACGTAGAAGTAACTCCCAAAGGTTTGATATTAAAACAGGTAATAGGTTCTACCTCATCTACTTCCCAATAACCACATGTTAAACAGATCCTAATCATGCAATTGTTTGAGAATTGATCTAATGCAATAAAACTGGGTAGTAAAGAGGTATGATTAAAGTATTACTTGCCTTGTTGATGATCCGTGAAACCTAGAGATTCGAAGTAGCAAGCGGCGCACTCCGGGTACTCTATCGCAAACAAACAAGCATACAATAAGCACTCATCTAATGCATAGGTAAAACTCAAATAAGAGATCTAACCAGAAAGTTCAACTTAAGAATTCTGGTTTGCAAAAAGAATCAAATCAAACGAAGCAACGAAACTCAAACGGTGAAAGAAACAAGCTTCGTTTACTAATCAGGATATAAGTCAAATTTTATAGTAGTAGAAACTTGTTTGAGTTGTTTAAACGGAAAGAGGGTTTTGAGATGAAAGTCTAGGTGCTTGAATCGCCTGATTCCGATAAACGAGCTAAAAGTTATACTAGAAAAAAATCGGATCAGAAATCGCGATCAGAAATAATCGCGAAAAATCCGAGAAAAAGAAAAACGGACGAACAGGCTAACGAACGAGCATTCGCTGTCTGCGGATAAAATAGGAAAACCGTTTGCTAAAACGAACGAACGAACGGGCGTTCGCTAAATAAACTAACCGGGAAGAAAAAAAATAAAACCAATCTATATAAAAAATTAAATCGGGTTCCTCAAAAAACCAACGGTTTTCTCTCGAAAACCGCGGTGGCGGCGGCGGCTACCTCTGGCGGGTTCGGCGAGCAAGGCGGC
>NC_057801.1:313777325-313782789 GCF_018294505.1 Triticum aestivum
CGGCTCGGCGCCTCAGGCTTTAAAGGCCAGGTCGGGTCAGTGTCCCAGGCGGACACGGCCCGGTAAGGTCGGTTCGTTTTAAAAAAATCACGTAGAAAAACAAATAAAAGAAATACTAAATAGACTCCAAAAATCCCGAAAGAAATTTTCCCCGTACTCTAAAATCAAGCCGGACAAGATGAACATTTATTTGGGGCCTAAATGCAATTTTGAAAAACATGCATTTTTCCTAATTCAAATAAAATAGTGATGAAACTCCGAAATAAAATCTTGTTTGATTTTAATATTAAACGCTCAATGTTTCCTTTTTTTGGGGAAAGTCATTTCATTCCCTCTCTCATATTTTTAGAATAGAAATAATTGAAGATAAAATAATTAAAATCAAATGATCCTATTTTCAAAATTTGAGAAAACTCAAATATGAAAATAACGAAATCCCCAACTCTCTCCGTGGGTCCTTGAGTTGCGTACAATTTATAGGATCAAGCCAAAATGCAATAAATATGATATGCAATGATGATCTAATGTATAACATTTCAAATTGAAAATTTGGGATGTTACAGATGCGAACTTGCTCTTCTGCTTCCTGGATCATATCCAGGCCAAAGAATTGTCTTTCCCCGGTTTCTGACCAGTTAAGAGGCGTTCGACACCTTCGTCCATAGAGAACATCAAAAGGGGCTTTACCCAAGCTAGATTGATAGCTGTTGTTATAAGCAAATTCGGCAAATGGAAGGCATTTCTCCCAATCCATTCCGAATGAGATAACAGAAGCACAAAGCATGTCTTCTAGAATCTGGTTGACGCGTTCTACTTGACCACTTGACTGAGGGTGAAAGGCAGTGCTAAAGGAAATATGGGTTCCCATGGCACTTTGGACACTTTCCCAAAATCGAGAGGTGAAGAAACTTCCTCGATCTGAGTTGATTTCTAATGGAACGCCATGGAGGGACACTATTCGGGGGATATACAAGTCTGCTAGCTGGCTAGCCGTTATACTCTCACGAACAGGCAAGAAATGGGCCACTTTGGAAAGACGATCGACAACGTCAAAGATAGTGTTATTCCCCTTCTTGGTCCTGGGAAAACCGGTGATGAAATCCATACCAATTTTATCCCATTTCCATTCAAGAATAGCTAAAGGTTGAAGGGTGCCAGCAGGCCATTGATGCTCTGCTTTTACGCGACGGCAGACGTCGCAATTAGCAACAAATTGAGCAATGTCTCTCTTCATCCTAGTCCACCAAAACCTTTGGCGTAGGTCCTGATACATCTTGGTGCTACCGGGATGAATGGTGAGAGGAGATTCATGAGCTTCCTTAAGGATCAACTGTCGTAGTTGCCGCTTCTTGGGAACCACTAAACGGTTTCTGAAGTACACAACACCTTGATCATTCACGAAGAAACATGTAGCAACTCCGCTAGCAATGTTCTCCTTGATCCGAGATATCCCTTTGTCATACCGCTGAGCGGTTATGATATGATCCGTAAGGGTAGGTTTTGCCACCAAGGTGGAAAGGAATCCTTGAGGAACGATGTGAAGATTAAGCTTCCGAAATTCCTCATGGAGAAGCGGTTGACTTTGTTGTAACATCATATTTTTACAATAAGATTTACGACTTAATGCATCAGCCATGACATTGGCTTTTTCTGGGGTGTAAGTTATCCCTAAGTCAAAATTTGTGATCAACTCGACCCAACGTCTTTGCCTGAGATTCAAATCCGGTTGGGTGAATATATACTTCAGACTTTGGTGATCGGTGAAGATTTCGCAACAATTACCGAGGAGGTAAAGTCGCCAGGTTTTGAGTGCATGGACTACAGCTGCAAGCTCAAGATCATGTGTAGGATAATTTTCCTCATGTGGGTGCAATTGCCGGGAAGCATAAGAAATTGCGTGACGATCTTGCATGAGAATGCAACCTAGTCCTTGTCGTGAGGCATCGCAATAGATAACAAAGTCCTTGGAAAAATCTGGTGGTACCAGTACGGGAGCAGATGTCAGGTGTCTTTTCAGTTCCTGAAAGTTGTGCTCGCACTATGGGGTCCACTCGAACTTTTTATCTTTCTTGAGGAGTTCAGTTAGAGGTTTAGCAACTTTGGAGAAGTTCTCGACAAAGCGGCGACAATAGCTCGCTAGGCCAAGGAAACTCCAAACTTGCTTGACCGATTCAGGTGGAGTCCACTTAAGAACGGCTTAAACTCGCTCGGGATTGACAGCAATACCTTTACCAGAGATTACATGGCCTAGATAGGTCACTTCTGGCAACCAAAATTCACATTTAGAAAATTTGGCATAAAGGCGATGCTCTCGAAGTTTCATCAACACAAGCCTTAGATGCTCGGCATGTTCTTCCTCATTTTTGGAGTAGATGAGTATATCATCGAGGTAAACCACGACGAATTTATCCAAATACTCCATGAAGATTGAGTTTATTAACTGAGAGAAAGTGGCTGGGGCGTTGGTTAAACCGAAGGACAAGACGGTGTACTCGTATTGGCCATAACGAGTAACAAAGGCCGTTTTGGGAATGTCCCTGTTCTTGATTTTGATTTGATGGTAGCCCAACCTCAAATCCATCTTAGAGAAGACTGAGGATCCAGCAAGCTGATCATACAGGTCGTTGATCTTGGGGAGCGGATACTTGTTCTTTATGGTGACCAGGTTAACGGGTCAATAATCTACAACCATCCGATCTGTACCATCCTTCTTCTTGACGAAGAGGACGGGACAAGCCCATGGAGACGAACTAGGACGGATGAAACCCTTTTTCAAGGACTCATCGAGTTGTTTCTTAAGCTCAGCTAGTTCTAGTGGTGCCATCTTATAGGGTCTCCTAGAGATTGGGACAGTTCCTGGAATAAGATCTATCACGAACTCGACATCTTGGTCAGGTGGAACACCTGGCAATTCTTCTGGAAAGACATCCGGAAAATCATGGACTACCGGAACGTCTTCGAGGTCTGGCAAAGGACTGGCATTGAGAGAATATAGTTGTCGCTTGGCTACTCGGGTCAAGACATTGGCTACCTCTCCTGATGGGTGTATAAGTTGAACAGTCCTAGAGAAGCAATCAATCTTGGCATGATGGGCTGACATCTAGTCCATACCCAAGATGATATTAATGTGCGAGGACTTGAGATCTATCAAGGACGCAAGGAAAACAAGTCTGTCAACTTGGATTTCATTACCATGGCTCACTCTAGAAGTTTACCATTTGGATCCCGGGGTTTGAATTACCATGGAGGTGGGCATATCACAAAATGTGGTCTTATGCAAACGAGCATAGCTCTCGTATATAAATGAATGAGATGCTCCAGTATCGAAAAGAACAGATGTCGGGTGGCAATTAACAAGGAGCATACCGAGAACGATGTTAGGATCCTCTTGAGCCTCTTCAGCTGAGACACAGTTCACATGGACACGTGCAGCGGTGGCCGGCTTGGCGTAGTACACCTTCCATGTTGGCTTGCCACGGCCAACAGCCTTTCCAGACTGGTTGGGGTTGGGGTTGGTCTGGGGACACTCTCGCATGTAGTGGCCTGGTTCTCCACACTTGAAACACGTCACAGTGCTGGTGCATGGAGGAGCATTGTTGGTTGATCCACCATAGGACTTAGCTGGTGCATACTGCTGAGCTAGACGAGACGCCTGATAGGATGGCCTCGGTGTGAACCTGGGTGGCGGGCGGTGTTATGCACCCACACCCGGCGCTTCTGGGAGCCAGAACCGGATGAGGAACCAGTGTCACGGCCATGCTTGCGTGTTGCTTCGAAATCAGTCTGACCTGTCTCAGCACTGATGGCCTTGTTCACAAGCTTCTGGAAGGAAGTGCACTCGTGAAGACGGAGATCACGGCGAAGCTCGGGGCTAAGTCCCTTGCGGAACCTTGCCTGCTTCTTGGCATCGGTGGAAACTTCCTCAGTTGCATAACATGTTAGGTTACCGAACTCCCTACTATATGCATCCACAGAGAGTCTACCTTGGGTGAAACTGCAGAACTCCTCACGCTTGCAATCCATAAGACCTTCTGGAATGTGATGTTCATGGAAAGCCTCACTGAATTCTGCCCAAGTAGTGACCTGGCCAGCTGGGTGCATGGCCTCATAATTCTTCCACCAGAGACTAGCGGGGCCTTCAAGATGATAGGCAGCAAAAGTGACTTTATCAGCCTCGGCTACGAGTGCAGAACGTAGCTTGTGGGTAATGTTGCGAAGCCAATCACCGACGTTGAGGGGCTCGATGGAGTGATGGAAGGTGGGTGGATGTAACTTGATGAAGTCACTGAGCGACACCAAATTATTCCTCTGGTGCGGCGCTGTGTTCTGTTCGATGCGTTCTAGCAAACGGTTGGTCTCTCGTTTGTTCCTCTCGGCCTCCAGCATGACATCAGCCAGAGAAGGAGGATGAGGCAGGTTCGCATCGCTAGCCCCACTGCCTTCAGCCTGCTCCGGGGGAGCAGGGTTGTTGCGGGTATTAACCATCCTAGGAAAACAAGACAATGGTTTAGTCCAGAATGATAAGATTCTGACATAGAAATGTAGAATGTAAGGGATAACTCGGAATGCAAGATGATCATTCATATGACATGGTAAATATAGAAACTGCTACATTTATTCCATCGTCATACACACCATACAAGGTTTAGTATAAGACCAAACTGAGTACAACTGTGGTGAAAGGAAGATTACATCTCATCGGAGGCATCCCAAGCTCCTATACATTATTTTTCTACACCTCCGGAATTTGGTACACACTAAGTCATATCCCACGAGTCACACGGGACTGTGGATGATATAACTATTACAATACTAGTGGTGCTACCATCAGCTCAGACATCTCCGTAGTAATCTTCATAGAGATTACCCCCCCACCAGCTACATCTTCGCACGCAAGGAAGTGCCTGACAGTCGGACCCACCTGGTCGAAACGTACGTAGCGTTGTCATTCTGGTCGCGAACGTGTACGTACATATATACTGGTGGATGTAGAGGCGCACACGTGTCGTAGTAGAGGCGCGCACGTGTCGTAATAGAGGCGCGCACGTAGCATGTACACGTACGTACAGCGGCGAGGGTGCAAGAAAGAAAATACGGCCACGTACGTACATAAGGGCAGGGTCTCTAACGCCTATCGCGCATACGTACATGGTTGGGTCGGAACGGAGAAACAGCCTCGTCGTCGTGTTCATGGGGAGCCAACCGGCTGGGTCGGAACGGAATGCGTGGTCGTGTTCATCGGGAGGGCTTGGACGGAACAGGCGATGGAAACGAGGCCTGGCGTACCGCACAACGGAGGAAACGGCCTTGTGTTCGACCGGCCATGTTTGAAACGGGGTCCTGTTGATCGGGAGGGGCCTGGTGTACCGCAAAATGGAGGAAACGGACCTCCTATGATCGAAACGGGGGTCCTATTGATCGGGGGGGTGTGGCGTACCGCAAAACGGAGGAAACGGACCTCCTA
>NC_057801.1:313783475-313842006 GCF_018294505.1 Triticum aestivum
CTTCAGTTAGCAGCAGTAGCGAAGGAATCGCTCCATCGGGTTCAGTTAACAGCCATCGATCGATCGCTCGGGTTCAGTAACGTGTAGCCTGCTGTGCAATCGATCGGGTTCAGTTAGAGCCCAACGCCTCACTCGGGTTCAGTTAGAGCCAACGCCTCGCAAACACGCGCGTACCTGTACAAGAGAAACGCGCATCGCTCTCCTGCCGTAACCGGCAACTCCCTGAAATTTTCCTCCCCCTCGCTTCTACCACGTTTTTTCTGTCATGGACAGCCCAAAGAATGTCATGCAGCTGCGTCTCCGGCCCGCCCAGGACGAAAAGCCCATTTTCTGTCATGATTTTTTATCATAGAAGTAGGAGCCCACCACATATATGATGATACCGGGTTTTGTCACAATTATCGTCATAGAAGTGTCATATGTATGACAGAAAAAAAATTGTTCGGCCCAAAATGTCACGGATGTGTCTTTTTTTTGTAGTGTTCTTGGCTTGGTGCGTCAGTCCATTCAGCCATAAAGTCAGCAAGGGCCATGCCCTTGATGACTCGGTTGGTGCTGAATTCCAGCTGGAACGCCTGCAACTCAATATTCCATTCGGTGACCCTTCCTGCGGCTTTGGGGCTCCGGAGCACCCTCTCCAGGAGGTAGGCTGAGATAACCTTGATAGGGTGGCCTTGGAAATAGTGACGCAGCTTCCTGGAAGTGACGAGGAGTGCAAGGAGAAGCTTCTGTGGCATAGGGTAACGCGCCCGCGTGTCGCGCAACATGGTGCTGACGAAGTAAATGGGATGCTTGACGAGGGAGGAAGCGTTTGCCGGGTCTTGCTCCTCCTGAGGTGTTGGAGCCTCACAAGCTTTGTCCTCTGGGAGGGCCACTGTTGCCTCGGGAAGCCCGACCTCAGGAGCTCCATCTCTTGACGGTACGGCCGAGGCCTCAGGCGTGCCGTCCTGAGGCCGCGGCGCCTTGGATAGTTGCGTGGCACCGCGTCGCTCACCCTTGATTGCATGCTCTTCGCGGACCGCCACTAGTGGCGCACTGGCTGAGTGAGGCGTGGTGGCCAGGTAAAGCACCAGGGATTCAAGAGGGTGAGGCGCTACCATGACCGGTGGGCTGGTGAGGTACTTATTGAGGTCTTGGAAAGCTGTGTCGGCCACTGGAGTCCATTCGGACAGGCCCTTCCTCTTCATCAGCTTGAAGAACGGGGCGCGCTCGCCTAGCTTGGAGATGAAGCACCCAAGCAAGGTCACACAACCCGCCAGCTTCTGCATTTTGTTGAGGGTCTGTGGCGGGCTCATCCTTTGTATCGCCTTAACCTTTTCCGGGTTGGCTTCAATTCCTCTGTGCGACACCAGGAACCCCAACAGCTTGCCAGACGGGACGCCGAATACACACTTCTCCGGGTTGAGCCGCAACTTCACCTTGCGCAGGTTGGTGAATGTCTCCTTCAGATCTTCAACAAGGGTTCTTGCCTCCCGGGACTTGACCACTATATCATCGATGTAAGCCTCAGTGTTCCTCCCATGCTGCTTGCCCAGGGCGATGTGCATCAGGAGCTGGAAGGTTGCTCTAGCATTGCACAACCAAATGGCATGCAGGTGTAGCAGTACACCTCGCATGGGGTCAAGAAGGTCGTCTTCTCTACGTATTCCACCGCCATCTTGATTTGATGATAGCCTGAGAAGGCACCCAGGAAGCACAGCAGGTCGCATTCGGCGGTGGAGTCAACAATCTGGTCGATGCGTTGAAGAGGGAAAGGGTCCTGAGGGCAAGCTTTGTTCAGGATCATGAAGTCAACGTACATGCGCTCCTTCCCACCCTTCTTGGGGTCGATAACTGGGTTTGCCAACCATTCCGGGTGCTGCACCTCCCGGATAACGCCGGCCTCCTGCAGCTTATGGGTCTCCTGAATGATGCACGACTGCTTCTCCGGGGCTTGACATCACGCCTTCTACTTCACGGGGCACGCGTTGGGAACACCATGAGGTGGTGCTCAATCACCCCCCGCGGGATACCTACTAGGTCCGTCGCCTGCCATGCGAATACATCCTTGTTTGCACAGAGGAAGCCGACCAATGCCTCCTCCTGATTTCAGGGGAGGCCGGCGCCTATGGTGAAGGTAGCCCCCGACTCCCCGTCCTCGTCGACCGGCACATGCTTCGTCTCGGCCCAGTCTTGAGAGAACAACGGCTTCTTCTTCGCCGGGGCAGCCCCTGGGCCCTCTGGAGCGCTCCCCATGCTTGCCTGCGTGGCCGCTGCAACCTTAAAGGTGAGCCTGAGGGCCGTTAGTGCGTCCCCGGTATCTCCCATCATGGTGAGGACACCGCTGCTTCCTGGCATCTTCATGATGTCGTAGCCAGGATGAGTCGTCGCCATGAACTTGGCGAGGGCCGGGTACCCGAGGATGGCGTTGTACGGGAGCCTGATGCACGCGATGTCGAGGTCGATGAGCTCGGCGCGGTTGTTCTCGCGCGTTCCAAAGGTGACGGGGAGGCAAATCTGCCCCAAGGGGCAGGTAGAGCCGCCGACCACTCCGGAGAAAGGCTTGGTGGGGAGGAGCCAACCATGAGGAACGTGGAGCAGGCCGAACGCCTCCATGAGGACATTGAGGCCAGCGCCGCCGTCGTTGAGCGTCCTAGTGACTGCTACGTTGCAGATGGTGGGGGTGCAGAGCATGGGAAGTGCGTTGGCACCGGCTACGGTCTTGGGGTGATCCCTGGAATGGAAGGTGAGGTCGGCCTTGGGCGCCGCCCAGCCCTGAGGGGCCCCTCGGGGGGACCGGGAGGCCCCCATCTGGCGGAAGAACTGCTTGACATAGCAGTCCGAGGCTGGCACTTGTGACCCGCCGAGGATGGCTGCGACGGCGTGGGGCGCCGATGCCGCAAAGCATTTGATGAACAGGCCACGCAGCTCTTCCCAGGAAACTACCGAGGACTCCGGCAGAGTGAGGAACCAAGCTCGCGGCATAGCTGCGAGGCCATAGGGAGCCAATTCTCCATGACTTTGTCGTCACCACCGGCTTCCCTGATAGCCTTCGCGTACGCCTGGATGAACTCCACGGAGTCTGTCGTGCCATCGAATCGCGGCGACAACCCCGACCTGAACTTCGGCGGCCATCGCACCCGCCGCAAGGCGGGGGCGAAGGCCTGGTGACCCATGGCGCCTTCGGACGCGCCCGGCTGCCCTCCAAGTAGGACGACAACCTCCATGAAAGAGAGACGGTGAGGGGAGTGGAAGGCGCAGCGGGCAAGGGAGAGATCTTTCGATACGCCCCTACCTGGCGCGCCAAATGTCGGATTCCGGGCTCCGCAGACCCAAGAAAGGTTCGAACTCTGGAGCATGTGTGAAGAACTCAACCTCTCTAGCCGATCGACTCATTGCCCTCATGACCTAGCTCGATGAACATGAAGGAAATGAACACATCAGTTCACCCAGGTTCAGGCCACCTTGCGGTGTAAAACCCTACTCTTGCTTTGTGGTGGATTAGCGTCGCGGTGGCTGAGGATGAACTAGTACAAGAGGAAGAACAGCCTCAAGAGGCTTGCTCTTGTAATGAGCTCTAGGGATTCGGTCTCCGAGGGTTCGATCCCTTCTACGGTGGTGGCTAGGCTATATTTATAGTGGCTTCGATCCTCTTCCCCAAAACTTAGACGGGAAGGGATCCCAAAGTGGCCAATTTTGAAAGGGGGCAAGTAGTACTTCTTATCTTGACGAAAGGTGGTCTTCACATGCAAAGCTTCTAATTGTGACGTCGTGGTGGGCTCGACGATGACATCCATCCTGCCGTTCTGTGTAACGACCCGAATCTGATAAGATTCAATGTCTCTGTGCTCACTGTGCTAGTCCCTGGATCAACTCGCTAGCACACACAGTACATATGAATATCAAATAACAAGTGCATCATTTACCATAACGTATGATCCAAAATCCATAAAGTATTACAAACTGAGTAGCAAATAGCTAACTTTATTCAATAATAACAGTGGAAAGGTGGCATAATAAACGATGAGTCCATCAACGCCCACTAGCGAAAAATGTTGAGTGAAGACTCGCAACCCTACTGTATCTCACTAATCATCTGAATATCCTGCAACATGATAAGTTGCAGCCACAAGGGTCAATACATTGAATGTATTGGCAAATCACACAATATGATAAAGCAAACCTACATCCACAAGCAAAGTATGACAAACAAAACACTCAAATTTGGTTTCATGTAAAACTACCTTCACCTACCTCCACGACATAGACAAGGTGCAAACAACACAGATGATAAAGATCTTCAAGATGTCTCAAGTGCGCTCAGTCCTGGCGCATTCTCTAGGGACAATAGAGCGCTCAGCTAGTGATGCATTCACGTGAGAAAAATCCCCGACAACTCAAGTGCGCTTAGCCATGGCGCATTCTCTAGGGACAATAGAGCGCTCAGTCATTGACGCATTCACCTGAGAAAAAGTCCCGAGCCTACAGCTGTAAAGACTCACCACTTCCATGCATCACTCGACACATGCCCACGTCTACCATCGCAAGTTGATCACAGCATCACATAACACAGCTAACGCCAAAACATGACAACACGAGATACACATATCAGGCCAAACATATTTCATAGCATCAAACCACACATGCATAGTAGAATATAGGATGAGCAAAATCAAAAGTGCAAACTTGCCTTGAGCGGTGTTGAAGTACTCTAACGCTTAATTCGGATCTGCTTCACTCTCCGGACAATCTATACGAGAACGAAGGCCCCGATAAATAAATTGTACTCACATAACACCACAATAAAGTCGACATCAAGGAATTCAAATAAAAATTTAATTAGCAGAACATATCAGTAGGTATCTATTATCTACATGCTAGTAGGATCACAATGCAAAAAGAATCAACTAATTTAGATCAGCGGTTTGAAAGATGTGGCCTCCGAAAGTTTGAATTCAAATTTAATCAATATTCTCCTGGTCACTACGAGTACACAGGAAAAAGAATCGATGAATTTGGAGTTATGGATCTCAAGATATACCTAAATGAAAATTTGATATGAAATCTACCCAAAAATATTGTGTCAAAACTGTGTTCATGGAAGAACTGCCGTGGCTGCTGCGGATGTGCCACGTGGCAGGTTTCTACTGCCTCCGAAGTGTTCGCTGCGAGGTCTAAAGGGCGAACGGCCACTAAATAGTGCATACCTATTCGAAGAAAAAAAAACAGGACATGATATAATCTGGACCGTCAAAGAGAGATCGGGCGGTTGACAATTGCTCATCGGAGACAGGGGCTGGGTGGCCGCCGGAGTTGAACAAGACAGACGCGGGCGGCACGGGATCGATGTTGGGGTCGTCTCTGGTGATCTCCTCAAGATTACAAGGTCACAAGGAGAAGCTGCAGAGATAGGCGGTCTCGAACATGTCGTCCGGGTCTTCGGAAAGATCTGCTAGCAACGGCACAGTCCAGGAAGAGTTCGCGGCGGCGATGTGCTTCTGGTCAGGGTCGATGCGGTCGCTATACTGCTCCCCTGCGTGAAGTAGAAGATGAGGGAAAATCAGGAGATCAAAGCGCGAATAAGAGGACCAAAAGGAGAAGCAGGAAACCTCCAGTGGCATCTGAATCAACTAGCGAAGACCTCCTGTGACGGCGAAACTCTGGTGAGATCGCGACGACGCCCTAGGGCATGGGTGACAGCGATTTTGCCAAAAATCGGGCGAGATGGAGGTGGAGATCTCATATAGGGTGGATCCCGTGTATGGGGCTCAAGAATCAATCGAATCCATCGATTTCATCTCGGTGGGGTTCGGTGAGCTACAGGAGACCGTGACGAACACGTGCTGCGAGGAAGATGACATGCGGGACCCGAAGTCAGCGGGAGAGAGAAGAAAAAGGAAAAAAACGAAAGGCAGCGGGGTGGGCTATGTCCTGCGGCGAAATGGGTCGCCGGCCTACTAGCGGCTGCTGCTGCGCTGCTGTTCAGTGCGCGCGCGGGCGAGGGTTATCTGGACCGCTGTGCAGCCCGGCTGCACACAGTGCGACTGGGGTTTTTTTTAGAAAAAACTTTGCTACAGAAAGTAAATAAATCTAAACCAATAGGAAATTAAATCCTAGAAAAACACCAGAACACACATTAAATCATTACTGCTACTATATAAAACAGTGAACATTTTTAACAACACAAATGCATTTTTGGAAAATAATTTTATGCAATACAAGCACATAAAGAGCATTATAATAACAACTATAAAATAATTTTGAGTTTCTAAAATTCCCAAAATAGTTTCTGTAAACTCCATATAATATCATTAACCTTTTCTAAATATAATTTATAGGGGATAAGTCATATTATCTCCACTCAAAATATTTGCCTTAAGTTGCAATAACAATTTGAACAATCAGAAAATTTCAAATATGCATAGAAAAATCATGATGAAAAAGAATGATCCTATTAACATACCAAATTGGAAAATTTGGGATGTTACAAATCTACCATCCTTAAAATGAATCTCGTCCTCGAGATTCGAAGAGGCTAGAAAGAAAAAACTAGGGTTGGTTTCTCCTTGAATATCCATTGTTCGTCCGAGAGGGTGGAGTACTACCACCCTTAGAATAAGAGTCATTGGTTTTCAAAAATCTTACTCCTTCGAGGAAATCCTTCAAATATAAGGCCTACACCCAATTGGGATCTTGAATCCTACATCCAAAGGAGTGGTCTTACAGATACTGAATCTCCATGGTTGATATATCTTGTGCCATTGCTAAACATCTATCGTGGCTCTCATGGTCGTCATCAAGCACAATCCTCCAGGTTTCCTGCAGAAATGGGTTTTGGTTCATTCTCACCGTAAATCCTACTGTTGGCAATGGTTGCCTGTTACAAAGGTCAAATGACATACCATTCTAAGGTTCTGGCTTAACAACGTCATCTCTCTAGTATAGGTAAGTCACTCCAGATTTACCATCCCACATAGCAAAAGCGAATAATAAGAGTAAGTCGGCATGGCGATCAATCCATTCCGCACCCAAATCATTACCTTGTACTATATGGTTTAGTGAATCTCGCGGTCTAACACTCTGGCATCCTCACAAGCATTGCAGAATATTTCTCTTGTTCGCGAACTAGGTTTAGATAATTCCATTGGTTCTGCATGCCAAACAAAATCAACTATCGTTCCTCTCAACTATTAGGTTTACGTCAACTACTATAAAACATCTACTATTTATAGCTTCCTCTAGGGTTCTTCCTTCAGCAAGATTGTGCTTGCTTCTTGTCAGATCTTGGTGCATGTGGTAAAACTTGAACTCATCACTGGATTGCAGCATGTATTAGGATATAGAAAGAATAAAGACCTAAGGGGAAAACACTACCCATATGCTCATGCTAGCAACAAAAACCAAACACAAAATTCACACAAGTCACACCACGCAAGCAAGACCTATAGGTAAGGTCATATCCACAAGAGATATGATCTCGTCATACTACCACAAATCATTTATCGAACACAACTTAGTAATGGTGGTCTGCCAACTAAAACTCTTCAAAAGACACTACTATAAATGCTGGGGTCATCTACATTGAAAAGAAAAGATAAGAGTACAGGAGTGTGAAATATTGATACGTCTCCAACGTATCTATAATTTTTGATTTTTCCATGCTATTATATTACCCCTTTTGGATGTTTATGGGCTTTATTTTACACATTTATATCATTTTTGGGGCTAACCTACTAACCAGAGGCCCAGCCCGTATTGTTGTTTTTTGCCTATTTCAGTATTTCAAAGAAAAGGAATATCAAACGGAGTCCAAACGGAATGAAACCTTCGGGAGCGTGATTTTTGGAACGAACATGATCCATAGGACTTGGAGTGCAAGTCAAGAAGCAGTCGAGGCGGCCACGAGGGTGGAGGGTGCGCCCACCCCTACAGGGCGCGGCCCCCTATCTCGTGGGCCCTCGGGAGGCCACCGACCTACTTCTTCCTCCTATATATACCCACGTACCCCGAAAACATCCGGGGAGCCAACGAAAAACAATTTCCACCGTCGTAACCTTCTCTATCCGCGAGATCCCATCTTGGAGCCTTCGTCGATGCTCCGCCGGAGGGGGAATCGACCACGGAGGGCTCCTACATCAACACCATAGCCCCTCTGATGAGTTGTGAGTAGTTTACCACAGACCTTCGGGTCCATAGTTATTAGTTAGATGGCTTCTTCTCTCTTTTTGGATCTCAATACCATGTTCTCCCCCTCTCTTGTGGAGACCTGTTTGATGTAACTCTTTTTGTGATGTGTTTGTCGAGATCCGATGAATTGTGGGTTTATGATCAAGTTTATCTATGAGAAATATTTGAATCTCCTCTGAATTCTTTTATGTATGATTGAGTTATCTTTGCAAGTCTCTTCGAATTATCAGTTTGGTTTGGCCTACTAGATTGATCTTTCTTGCAATGGGATAAGTGCTTAGCTTTGGCTTCAATCTTGCGGTGTCCTTTCCCAGTGACAGTAGGGGCAGCAAGGCACGTATTGTATTGTTGCCATCGAGGATAAAAAGATGGGGTTTATATCATATTGCATGAGTTTATCCCTCTATATCATGGCATCTTTCTTAATGCGTTACTCTGTTCTTATGAACTTAATACTCTAGATGCATGCTGGATAGCGGTCGATGTGTGGAGTAATAGTAGTAAATGCAGGCAGGAGTCGGTCTACTTATCGCGGACGTGATGCCTATATACATGATCATGCCTAGATAATCTCATAATTATTCTCTTTTCTATCAATTACTCGACAGTAATTTGTTCACCCACTGTAATACTTATGCTATCTTGAGAGAAGCCACTAGTGAAACCTATGGCCCCCAGGTCTATCTTTTATCATATAAGCTTGCAATCTACTTTTATTTGCATCTTTACTTTTCGCATCTATAGTATAAAATACCAAAAATATATTTATCTTATCATACTATCTCTATCAGATCTCACTTTTGCAAGTGGCCGTCAAGGGATTGACAACCCCTTTATTGAGTTGGTTGCGAGTTCTTTGTTTGTTTGTGTAGGTGCGTGGGACTTTTGAGGAGCCTCCTACTGGATTGATACCTTGGCTCTCAAAACCTGAGGGAAATACTTACGCTACTATTGTTGCATCACCCTTTCCTCTTCAAGGAAAACCAACGCAAGCTCAAGACATAGCAAGAAGGATTTTTGGTGTCGTTGCCAGGGAGGTCTTTGCTCAAGTCAAGACATACCAAGTACCCATCACAAACTCATCTCCCTCGCATTTACTTTATTTGCCATTTGCCTCTCGTTTTCCTCTCCCCCACTTCACCCTTGCCATTTTATTCGCCCTCTCTTTCCCAATCTTCTCCTCTCTCTCTCTCGCTTGTCTTTTTTTGTGCCTGTTTATCCTTATGGCTTTGCCTAAGAGTACCGACCTCCTTCTTAGAAGGTTGGAAGAGATTGAATCAAACATTAGAAGTTTTATGACTTTACAATTTGAGCACAATAATTTCTTCAGAAAAGAGCTTAAATAACAAAAAGGTTTTTTGGGGTTTATGAACAAGGAGATTGATGATATGTCTAAAGAATTTTATGATTTGAACTCTCAAATTACCCGGCTTTAAAATTCTATAGCCCAAATTTCTGATAAGCAAGCTACCTTAGTCAATAAGATGGCTGCCAAACCAGAAAAATTAGGTGAAAATAATGATGAAGATCTTAAAGTTATTGATGTGTCCCCTATTAGATCTTTGTTTTGCAATATGAATCTTAATAATAATGGGACTGGAGATTAGTCAACTTTAGTTAGAAGGTGTCCCAATAATTTGGAGTTTTTAGATCTTGATGCTAAATTTGGTAAATGTGGGATTGGAGAGGTCATGACTTTAAATAGTATTGAACCCACTATCTCGGATTTCAAGGAATTTGATTATGATAATTGTTCTTTAGAAGGTTGTATTTCCTTGTTGCAATCTGTTGTTAATTCCCCTCATGCTTATAGTCAAAATAAAGCTTTTACCAAACATATTGTTGATGCCTTGATGCAATCTTATGATGAAAAACTTAATTTGGAAGTTTCTATACCTAGAAAACTTAATGATGAGTGGGAACCTACTATAAAGATTAAAATTAAAGATCATGAGTGTTATGCTTTGTGTGATTTAGGTGCTAGTGTTTCCATGATTCCGAAAACTTTATGTGATATTCTAGGTTTCCATGATCTTGATGATTGCTCTTTAAATTTGCACCTTGCGGATTCTACCATTAAAAAGCTAATGGGAAGGATCAATGATATTCTCATTGTTGCAAATAGAAATTTGGTGCCCGTAGATTCTATCGTTCTTGATATATATTGCAATCTTTCTTGCCATATTATTCTTAGTAGACCTTTCCTTAGAACGATTGGCGCGATTATTGATATGAAGGGAATATTAGATTCCAATTTCCATTAAGGAAAGGCATGGAGAATTTTCCAAGAAAGAAAATTAAATTACCTTATGAATCTATCATGCGGGCTACTTATGAATTGAGTGCCAAAGATGGCACTACTTAGATCTATCTTCGCTTTTATGCCTAGCTAGGGGCGTTACACGATAGCGCTAGTTGGGAGGCAACCCAATTTTATTTGTGTTTTTTGTTTTTGTTTATGTTTAGTAATAAGTTTTGCATCTACCTTCTGTTTAGATGTGTTTTTATGTTTTATTTAGTGTTTGTGCCAAGTAGAACCTATATGATAACCTATGATGATAGTTGATTTGATTCTGCTGAAAAACAAAAACTTTGCGCGCATGAAATTAGTTTTGTTAAATCACAGAAATGTGATTTTGCATTGATTCTTTTTGATGTAGATCAATAGACAAATTTTCTAGGACTTCCTATTTTGGTAGGATTTTTAGAGTTCCAGAAGTTTGTGTTAGTTGCAGATTTCTACAGACTGTTCTGTTTTTGACAGATTCTGTTTTTCGTGTGTTGTTTGCTTATTTTAATGCATCTATGGATAGTATTAAGTGGTATGAACCATAGAGAACTTGAAATGCAGTAGGTTTAACACCAATATAAATAAAGGATGAGTTCATTACAGTACCTTATGTGGTGGTTTTGTTTTCTTTCACTAACGGAGCTTATGAGATTTCCTGTTGAGTTTTGTGTTGTGAAGTTTTCAAGTTTTGGGTAAAGATTTGATGGACTATGGAATAAGGAGTGGCAAAATCCTAAGCTTGGGGATTCCCATGGCACCCCAAGATATTCAAGAATAGCCAAAAGCCTAAGCTTGGGGATGCCCCCGGAAGGCATCCCCTCTTTCATCTTCGTTCATCGGTAACTTTACTTGGAGCTATATTTTTATTCGCCACATGATATGTGTTTTGCTTGGAGCGTCGTGTATGATATTAGTGTTTGCATTTTAGTTTTCCACAATCATCCTTGCTGTACACACCTTTTGGGAGAAGCCCACTTGATTGAAATTTATTAGAATTCTCTATGTGCTTCACTTATATCTTTTGAGCTAGATAGTTTTTGCTCTAGTGCTTCACTTATATCTTTTAGAGCATGGCGGTGGCTTGATTTTGTAGAAATTGTTAGGCTCTCATGCTTCACTTATATTATTTTGAGAGTCTCTTAGAACAGCATGGTATTTGCTATGGTTATAAAATTGGTCCTAGAATGGTAGGCATCCAAGTTGGGTATAATAAAAACTATCATAGGAAGTGAATTGGATGCTATGATCAATTTGATACTTGCTAATTGTTTTGAGATATGGAGGTAGTGATATTAAAGTCATTCTAGTTGGGTGATTATGAATTTAAAGAATGCTTGTGTTGAAGTTAGCAAGTCCCGTAGCATGCACGTATGGTTAAAGTTGTGTAACAAATTTGAAACATGAAGTGTCCTTGGATTGTGCATCCTTATGAGTGGCGGTCAGGGACGAGCGATGGTCTTTTCCTACCATTATATCCCTCTAGGAGCATGCGCGTAGTGCTTGGTTTTTGATGACTTCTAAATTTTTGCAACAAGTATATGAGTTCTTTTGACTAATGTTGAGTCCATGGATTATACGCACTTTTACCTTTCCATCATTGCTAGCCTCTTCGGTACCGTGCATTGCCCTTTCTCACCTTGAGAGTTGGTGCAAACTTCGCCGGTGCATCCAAACCCCGTGATATGATACGCTCTATCACACATAAACCTCCTTATATCTTCCTCAAAACAGCCACCATACCTACCTATTATGGCATTTCCATAGCCATTCCGAGATATATTGCCATGCAATTTTCCGCCGTTCTGTTTATCATCATGACACACATTACTTTTGTCATATTCCCATTGCATGATCATGTAGTTAACATCGTATTTGTGGCAAAGCTACCATGCATAATTTTTCATACATGTCACTCTTGATTCATTGGACCATCCCGGTACACCGCCGGAGGCATTCATATAGAGCCATACCTTGTTCTAGTTTTGAGTTGTAATTCATATGTTGTAAATCAATAAAAGTGTGATGATCATCATTATTAGAGCATTGTCCCCAAAAATAAAAAAAAGGCCAAAAAAAAGAAAGGCCAAAGAAAAAAAGAAAAGAAAAAGAAAATAAAAAAGGGGCAATGTTACTATCTCTTTTTCCACACTTGTGCTTCAAAGTAGCACCATGTTCTTCATATAGCGAGTCTCATATATTGTGCTTCAAAGTAGCACCATGTTCTTCATATGGTGAGTCTCATATGTTGTCACTTTCATATACTAGTGGGAATTTTTCATTATAGAACTTGGCTTGTATATTCCTACAATGGGCTTCCTCAAATGCCCTAGGTCTTCGTGAGAAAGCAAGTTGGATGCACACCCACTAGCTTTCTTTTGTTGAGCTTTCATTCATTTATAGCTCTAGTGCATCCGTTGCATGGCAATCCCTACTCCTCATGTTGACATCAATTGATGGGCATCTCCATATCCCGTTGATTATCCTCGTCAATGTGAGACTTTCTCTTTTTTTTGTCTTCTCCACACAATCCCCATCATCATATTCTATTCCACCCATAGTGCTATATCCATGGCTCACTCTCATGTATTGCGTGAAAGTTGAAAAAGTTTGAGATTATTTAAGTACAAAACAATTGCTTGGCTTGTCATCGGGGGTGTAGAATTTGGGAACATTTTTGTGTGACAAAAATGAAGCATAGCCTAACTATATGATTTTGTAGGGATGAACTTTCTTTAGCCATGTTATTTTGAGAAGACATGATTGCTTTTATTAGTATGCTTGAAGTATTACTATTTCTTATATCAATATGAACTTTTGTTTTGAATCATTTTGATCTGAACATTCATGCCACAATAAAGAAAATTACATTGAGAATTATGCTAGGTAGCATTCCAAATCAAAAATTATGTTTTTATCATTTACCTACTCGAGGACGAGCAGGAATTAAGCTTGGGGATACTTGATACGTCTCCAACGTATCTATAATTTTTGATTGTTCCATGCTATTATATTACCCCTTTTGGATGTTTATGGGCTTTATTTACGCATTTATATCATTTTTGGGACTAACCTACTAACCGGAGGCCCAGCCTGTATTGCTGTTTTTTTGCCTATTTCAGTATTTCGAAGAAAAGGAATATCAAACAGAGTCCAAACGGAATGAAACCTTCGGGAGCGTGATTTTTGGAACGAACGTGATCCAGAGGACTTGGAGTGCAAGTCAAGAAGCAGCCGAGGCAGCCACGAGGGTGGAGGGCGCGCCCACCCCTACCGGGCGCGCCCCCTATCTCGTGGGCCCTCGGGCGGCCACCGACCTACTTCTTCCTCCTATATATACCCACGTACCCCGAAAACATCCAGGGAGCCAACAAAAAACAATTTCCACCATCGTAACCTTCTGTATCCGCGAGATCCCATCTTGGAGCCTTCGCCGGCGCTCCGCCGGAGGGGGAATCGACCATGGAGGGCTTCTACATCAACACCATAACTCCTCTGATGAGTTGTGAGTAGTTTTCCACAGACCTTCGGGTCCATAGTTATTAGCTAGATGGCTTCTTCTCTCTTTTTGGATCTCAATACCATATTCTCCCCCTCTCTTGTGGAGATCTATTTGAAGTAACTCTTTTTGCGGTGTGTTTGTCGAGATCCGATGAATTGTGGGTTTATGATCAAGTTTATCTATGAGAAATATTTGAATCTCCTCTGAATTCTTTTATGTATGATTGAGTTATATTTGCAAGTCTCTTCGAATTATCAGTTTGGTTTGGCCTACTAGATTGATCTTTCTTGTAATGGGAGAAGTGCTTAGCTTTGGCTTCAATCTTGCGGTGTCCTTTGCCAATGACAGCAGGGGCAGCAAGGCACGTATTGTATTGTTGCCATCGAGGATAAAAAGATGGGGTTTATATCATATTGCATGAGTTTATCCCTCTACATCATGTCATCTTTCTTAATGTGTTATTCTGTTCTTATGAACTTAATACTCTAGATGCATGTTGGATAGCGGTCGATGTGTGGAGTAATAGTAGTAGATGCAGGCAGGAGTCGGTCCACTTGTCGCGGACGTGATGCCTATATACATGATCATGCCTAGATAATCTCATAATTATTCTCTTTTCTATCAATTGCTCGACAGTAATTTGTTCACCCACCATAATACTTATGCTATCTTGAGAGAAGCCACTAGTGAAACATATGGCCCCCGGGTCTATCTTTTATCATATAAGCTTTCAATCTACTTTTATTTGCATCTTTACTTTTCGCATCTATATTATAAAATACCAAAAAAATATTTATCTTATCATACTATCTCTATCAGATCTCACTTTCGCAAGTGGCCGTCAAGGGATTGACAACCCCTTTATTGCGTTGGTTGCAAGTTCTTTGTTTGTTTGTGTAGGTGCGTGGGACTTTTGAGGAGCCTCCTACTGGATTGATACCTTGGTTCTCAAAAACTGAGGGAAATACTTACGCTACTATTGCTGCATCACCCTTTCCTCTTCAAGGAAAACACAGGCAAGCTCAAGACGTAGCAAATATCAAGTATAGTAAGGTTGTGAAATAAGTTTTTAGTCATATGGCTAGGGTCACGACCTACAGTCAACACACTACTCTGATACCATCTGTAACGACCTGCATCTGATAAGATTCAATGTCTCTGTGCTCACTATGCTAGTCCCTAGATCGACTCGCTAGCACACATAGTACATATGAATATCAAATAACCAGTGCATCATTTACCATAACGTATGATCCAGAAAAATGCTAACTTTATTCAATAATAACAGCGGAAAGGTAGCATAATAAATGATGACTCTATCAATGCCCACTAGCGAAAAATGTTGAGTGAAGACTCGCAACCCTACTGTATCTCACTGATCATCTGAATATCCTACAACATGATAAGTTAAAGCCACAAGGGTCAATACATTGAATGTATTGGCAAATCACACAATATGATAAAGCAAACCTACATCCACAAGAAAACTATGACAAACAAAACAATCAAGTTTGGTTTCACGTAAAACTACCTTCACCTACCTCCACGACATAGGCAAGGTGCAAACAACACAGATGATAAAGATCTTAAAGATGTCTCAAGTGTGCTCAGTCCTGGCGCATTCTCGAGGGACAATGGAGCGCTCAGCCAGTGACGCATTCATGTGAGAAAAAGCCCCGACAACTCAAGTGCGCTCAGCCATGGCGCATTCTCTAGGGACAATAGAGCGCTCAGCCATTAACGCATTCACCTGAGAAAAAGTCCCGAGCCTACAGCTATAAAGACTCGCCACTTCCATGCATCACTCGATACATGCCCACGTCTACCATCGCAAGTTGATCACAGCATCACATAACACAGCTAACGCCAAAACACGACAACACGAGATACACATATCAGATGAAAGGATCGATATGGTTGACTAGAAGGGGGGGTGAATAGGCAACTAACAATTTTTAAGCTTTTCTTTACCAAATTAAACTTTGCAACAAAATAGGTTGTCTAGATGTGCAACTAGGTGAGCAACCTATATGATGCAATAACAACTAGCACACAATTAAGCAAGGATGTAACAACAAGTAGGCTTGCAAAAGTAAGGGCACGAATTAACCAAGAGTGGAGCCGGTGGAGACGAGGATGTGTTACCGGAGTTCCTTCCTTTTAAAGGGAAGTACGTCTCCGTGGGAGCGGTGTGGAGGCACAATGCTCCCCAAGAAGCCACTAGGGCCACCGTATTCTCCTCACGCCCTCACACAATGCGAGATGTCGTGATTCCACTATTGGTGCCCTTGAAGGCGGCGACCGAACCTTTACAAGCAAGGTTGGGGCAAACTCCACAACAACCGGAGGCTCCCAACAACAACAACAACAACAACAACACGAAGCTTCACCACAATGGAGTATGGCTTCGAGGTGACCTCAACCGTCTAGGGTGCTCAACACCCAAGAGTAACAAGATCCGCAAGGGATAAGTGGGGGGAATCAAATTTCTCTTGGTGGAAGTGTAGATCTGAGCCTTCTCAACCAATCCCGAGCAAATCAACAAGTTTGATTGGCTAGGGAGAGAGATCGGGCGAAAATGGAGCTTTGAGCAACAATGGAGCTTTGGGGGAAAGAGGTAGGTCAACTAGGAGGAAGAAGACCCCTTTATATAGTGGGGGGACACATCCAACCGTTACCCCACTGAGCAGCCCCGCACAGAGCGGTACTACCGCTAGGGAAGGGCGGTACTACCGCTCCCTATCCAGCGGTACTACCGCGCTGAAGAGAAAGTCAGGCCACTGGCCCCAGAGCGGTACTACCGCGGGAGTAGAGTGGTACTACCGCTCAGAGCGGTACTACCGCTTCTACTGCCGCTACTAATGCCGCAAAACCCGACACGAGAAAACACTGTCTCGAATCGAGGCGGCAGTAGGCGCGGTACTACGGCCGAAGCCCGCGAGCGGTACTACCGCTCTATGGAGCGGTACTACTGCTTAGAGAGGTACTACCGCTTCGTGGAGCGGTACTACCGCTGGGGGGCTTCGGCGGTACTACCGCTGTAGACCGCGGTACTACCGCTGGCACAGGGCGAAGCAGGTACAGAAGAGAGGTGTAGCTCCAAAGATGCGAAAGGAAGACGACGGGTGTGATAAGGATGTGTACGTGTTGATTCCACCCTAGTCTTACCAAAGCGGATCCCCTCTTAATAGTACGGTGACTCCTACAAAACTAGTCCACCAACAACGAAATGCAGGAGCTACACCGTCTTGAATAAAAACACCAAGGGGAGGAAATCGTCTCGTGCCAATGGATGATTCTCTGAAAGAACTTAACGCACACGATTAGTCCGCAAAAGCATTGTCATCAATCACCAAAACCACTATGGGATAAATAAGCCCTTACAATCTCCCCCTTTTTGGTGGATTGATGACAATACGGGATTTGCATAAACAAGATATAGAGTACGCATACAAACCCCACGATCCTAACATGTAGATGGGCTCCCCCTAGATGTGTGCTATTTCGATAAGTGCTTTGGACTGCACAGCACACATAATAGGATCAGAGCTCCCCCTACATTTTAGAGACCAACAATCTAAGCATGGTGTAGGAGAGCAGCATAGATGATATAACAAGAGAAGCACGCAACTCATGAGCTAGATAGACATAGATAATGATACTGAAAGGTAAGGTAGCATATGTCTCACACCATATGATTCGAACTTAAGTCTCACTCGAACTTAGGACTCACAGACAAACCAACCAAAGCAAAAGCGAGGAAAACACGAACAAGACACAACCACGAACAAGACACGAAGACACAACTCGCAAATCCCTAAACTCTCTCCCCCTTTGGCACCGAGACACCAAAAAGGAGAGGGAGTGCTGCTACCGCTCCAGGTGAGAGCAAAAGAGGGACACACGCATCAGATCTCAGAGGGGTCATCAGCGCCACCATCGTCAGCCGGGAAGTGCTCAGCATCAGAATCAGTCCAAGGGCAGTGCTGCTGAATCCACTCCTCCTCCTCGGTGAGCTGATCCTCAGAGCCACTAATCACAATAGCACCCATCTGACGCATGAGCTCCTTGTGGCGACCGCGGGCCTTCTTCTCAGCCGCGTGAGCCATGTACTGACCGTGAGACTCCATGCAGAAGAGCTTCTTTACCTTGGCCTTGAGCTTCTTGGCCCAAGATGGCTCTGTCCCAGAGGGCACGTAGTCATCATCCTCATCCTCAGCCTCAGCACCAAACTCCTCCTCAGTCTCCATGGCAGCAGCAGATGACGGAACACCAGTCCTAGGGGCCTAAGTGCCCCAGTTATCCTTCTTCCTCAGACGCTTGACATAGTGAGAGACCAAATCGCCAATCTCCAGTGCCGCCTTGGGATAGACACGATCCCAGGCCTTCTCAATGAGCAGCATAATGAACAGACCATAGATCGGGATCTTGCGCTCAGAGATAGCAGAAACCAAATCAGCCCACATAACATGAGAGACATCCAACGACTCCCTGGTGGGATTGTCCTTCTCACGCTGGCAGAAAAGAAGCATGTCCACGAGATAAGAATGAACCTGGTCCAGATTCCCAATGCGAGGGAAAAGAGTCTCTCTGAAGATGCGGTGCAGGATATCCAGAAAGGCAGGCATCTCATAGGTTTCCTTGTGTGTCTCAGAGTTGATCTTCAGAGTGCAGTATGGCCAGAGAGCTTGCTTGTGAGTGCAATGGGCGCGGGCGTGGGGGCGAAAGCCAACCGGAGACTCAAAACCTAGATCTTCCACCCCAAGCAACTCCATGAAAGCTTTCCACGTGACAGAAAGCAACTTGCCATTTGTCATCCAAGTCAGTGTCCTGTCCACATCAGTCCCTAGGTGAACCGTGGCATAGAATTGGGCCACAATATCAGCATCATAGTACTTGTTGAATTGCATGATCCTGAGAATGTTCAGTTGAGTGCACATCTGAAGTGCTTCACCAAAGTAGTCGGGGTCTCTCTCCATATGCGCGGTATCGATGGAGTGCACGTTGACATAGAGATTCTTCTTGGCTTTGAGAACATCAAAGAAGATGGCAAACTGAAATCTGTTCCAGAACGGACGGTTGACCAAAGTGGGATCTTGGTCGTTCTCATACGGGTTGCGGCGGCGCCTTGCCCAGAACTCTTTGGGAGGCATTTCAGGCACGGTTTTGGTTGCCTTTGGCTTGACCCCAGCTTTCTTCGGGAGTTGAGGTGGAGGAGGAGGTGGAGCACTTGACGATCCTCCGGCAGGCTCGGTGGTGCGGTAGCGCTTGGACGAGGCACGTCCGAGATTGACACGACGAGCCTGAGGCTCAGGGACCTCATCACCTGGAACCACACACAAGAACACGCAAACAACCAGAAAACACGAGCAAAAGACACCAAACACGAGCAAAAAGATTAATGAAAAGTAGAAGTAGAATGGAATCTGGTAGAGGGCGGTAGTACCGTGACCCTTGGGCGGTAGTGCCGCTCCAAGCGGTAGTACCGCTCTAGAGAGCGGTAGTTCCGCTCACAGCGGTAGTACCGCTCGGGGAGAGCGGTAGTACCGCTTGAGGCGGGGAAACAACAGTTTCCTACTACCGTGATCAGATCCGGTACTTCCGTCCTACCAAATTCAAAAATACTCCAACCAAACACTAATCCACACGGCCTAGAAGCAATCTCCAACCTACTCAAGCCTAGATTTGGCCAAAAATCTAAAGATGCAACCGCTACTGCCCTAAGATGCTAGATTGGAAACCTAGACAAAAATAACAAGAGAACGGGGGCAATACCAGCATCCATGGCAAGAGGACGAGGTGGGGATCGACTCCACCGAAGGGAATGGAGAGGGACGGCCCGGAGAGGGAGATCCGCCGGAGCCCTCCCGCGGCGCCGGTTGTTGGAGAGAGAGAGGAACAGGCGAGGGGCGTGCGAATGGGTATGGGGGAGAAGAAACTCCCCCTGCCCCGATATAACCCCACCCGCGCCTCTCAGCGGTAGTACCGCGCTGGAGGGCGGTAGTACCGCTTGGAGCAGTAGTACCGCTCGCCAGCGGCGGTAGTACCGCCAGCAACCAAAAACAAACTTCTAGGCAAACAAAAGGGAAAAACACACCGAGAAGAACGGGAAGGCAACGACAAGAGAAAGACCAACAAGACAACACACACGAAACACGAACCGGAACCCACTCCTTCAAAGCAAACAACAACAAAAAGAGCGAGCTCAGGCCTCTCTCAAGAGAGGGTGGTGGCCGGAGCCACCTATGTTTGAGTCAATTGGTATGGCACCGCGAAGAATTATCCTTGGGTCCATGACCAAAACTCGTCTTTGAAGCACAAGCACCATCAACAATGGCTAAAGTGAAAGAGTTGATCGTTTTATGCATAATGGGGGGAGGGAGAGTTCATTGAGAGAACACCACTCCCCCTATGTCCATGCCTACACCTAAACTAGACAACACATTGAGTGTGGTGGGGGGTGCACGGGTTCAAGTCACATTGCTCAAATCAATGATATTTAGCTCATGCCTTAACTCGCGAAATCTTGCTTCATCCAAGGGCTTCGTGAAAATATCTGCAAGGTTATCATGAGTGTTGACATACTTGAGCTTGATCTCCCCTCGCCTAATGTGATCCCGGATGAAGTGATACCGAATCTCAATGTGCTTCGTCTTGAAGTGTTGCACCGGGTTGAGAGAAATCTTGATGGCACTTTCATTATCACACCAAAGAGGCACTTTGTCACAATTGACACCGTACTCCTTTAAAGTTTGCCTCATCCATAGGAGTTGAGCACAACAACTACCGGCCGCCACATACTCCGCTTCGGTGGACGAGAGAGACACACAACTTTGCTTTTTGGAAGACCAACTTACCAAAGAGCAACCAAGAAATTGGCATCCTCCGGAAGTGGACTTCCTATCCACTTTGTCTCCCGCCCAATCGGAATCCGTGAAGCCTTCAAGCTTGAAGTTTGCTCCTCTTGGGTACCATAGGCCAAAGTTTGGGGTATGAGCCAAATATCGAAAGATTCGCTTGACCGCCACAAAGTGACTTTCCTTTGGTTCAGCTTGAAAACGTGCACACATCCCCACACTCAACATGATATCCGGTCTAGATGCACAAAGGTAAAGCAAGGAGCCAATCATGGAGTGATATACCTTTTGATCCACCGCTTTACCATTGGGATCGATGTCAAGTTGGCACTTGGTAGGCATTGGTGTAGTAGCCGGTTTGACGTCACTTAGCTTGAATCTTTTAAGCATGTCTTGAGTGTATTTGGCTTGGTTAATGAAGGTTCCTTCTCTTCTTTGTTTGATGTCAAAACCAAGGAAAAACTTCAACTCTCCCATCGAAGACATCTTGAACTTGGAGGTCATGAGTGCGGCAAATTCCTCATTGAAAGCTTTGTTAGGAGACCCAAAGATAATGTCATCAACATATAGTTGGCATACAAACAACTCCCCTTTGACCTTCTTAGTAAAAAGAGTGGGATCGATTTGTCCTACTTCAAAGCCACGATCTTGTAGCAACTCGATAAGGTGGTCATACCACGCACGTGGGGCTTGTTTAAGGACATAGAGTGCCTTATTGAGTTGATACACATGATTCGGGAAGTAGGGGTCCTCGAACCCGGGGGGTTGCTTGACATAGACCAACTCATTAATGGGACCATTAAGAAAAGCACTTTTCACATCCATTTGTTGCAACTTAAAGTTGTGATGGGAAGCATATGCAATCAACAAACGAATGGATTCAAGATGAGCAACGGGAGCAAAGGTTTCACCGTAGTCGATACCCTCGACTTGGGAGTAGCCTTGTGCTACCAATCTTGCCTTGTTGCGAATGATGTTCCCATGAGCATCTTGCTTGTTCTTGAAGATCCACTTTGTTCCAATGACATTGTGGTTCCCCGATGGCCTTGGCACCAATCTCCAAACTTTGTTGTACTCGAAGTTGTTGAGTTCTTCATGCATGGCATTGAGCCAATCCGAGTCTTCGAGCGCCTCATATACCTTTTGGGGTTCAACATAAGAGACAAACGCGTGATGTTCACAATAGTTTGCTAATTGTCTACGAGTGCTTACCCCCTTTCTTAGGCTTCCAAATACATTTTCCATGAGATGGCCTTGAGTGGTGAGCTTGGAAGCAATCTTTGCGGCGCGACGCTCTAATTCCTCCCCGGATGTGGAGGGAGGGTTGACTTGATCATCTTGAGCGCCGTCTTGAGCTTGTTCTTGATCTTGGGCTTGTCCTTGAGCTTGAGTTTGCTCTTGATCTTGAACTTGCTCGAGGGGGAGAACTTGACCTTGGGCATCATTTAGAGGTTCACCACCATCTTGAGATTGATCTTGCCCTTGGTCTTGTTCACAAGGTTGAGGGCCTTCACTTTGTTCTTCGGAAGCGTGTGGGTCTTGATGAGGTGATGGCTCTACTTGAGTAGAGCATTGTCCTTCTCCTTCGGCCACAAGGGGTTCCTCAATGGGTAGGATTTGACCAATACCCATTCTTCTTATGGCTTGGGGAGGAATTTCATCACCTACATCACAAGTACCACTTTGCTCCACTTGGGAGCCATTATTTTCGTCAAACTCCACGTTACACGTTTCCTCAATGAGTCCGTTGGACTTGTTGAGAACACGGTAAGCATGAGAGTTTGTAGCATAACCAACAAATATGCCCTCATGAGCTCTAGCTTCAAATTTAGACAAACGAACACCTTTCTTGAGAATGAAACACTTACACCCGAACACCCGGAAGTACTTGAGATTGGGCTTGTTCCCGGTGAGTATCTCATACGGAGTCTTGTTCAAGCCTTTGCGGAGATAGAGCCGATTGGATGCATGACAAGCTGTGTTGATGGCTTCGGCCCAGAAGTTGTATGGAGACTTGAACTCCGCCACTCCGCCATCATGGTCCTTGCCGCATCCATCAATGTCCGGTTCTTCCTCTCCGCAACACCATTTTGTTGAGGGGTATATGGTGCGGAATATTGGTGCTTGATCCCTTCATCACTAAGAAACTCATCCAAGGTGTAGTTCTTGAACTCGGTGCCGTTGTCACTTCTTATTGTCAAGATCTTTGCATTGTGTTGACGTTGACCTTCATTTGCAAAGTCGATGACGGTTTGTTGAGTCTCACTCTTCCTCTTGAAGAAGTATACCCAAGTGTATCTTGAATAATCATCCACAATCACCAAGCAATACTTTCTCCCTCCAAGACTATCAAAAGATGGAGGCCTGAAGAGATCCATGTGAAGGAGCTCCAAGGGTCTCTTCGAGTAGATGATGGTTGAAGGAGGGTGAGCCTTTTCATGAAGCTTTCCTTCGATACAAGCACTGCAAGCATGATCTTTGGCAAAACTAACATTTGTTAGTCCACGAACATGGTCCCCCTTGAGAAGACTTTGCAAAGATCTCATATTGACGTGGGCTAAACGGCGATGCCAAAGCCATCCCACATCTCAACTTTAGCCATTAGGCATGTCGCGGTCTTAGTGGGTTGCTCTGAGAAGTTAACCACATAGAGACCATTCTCGACATGCCCAACAAAGGCTACTTTAATAGTCTTGCTCCACAAGAGGGCCACGGTATCAATATCAAAGAAGGTGGCAAAACCCATGAGTGCGAGTTGACGAACGGAAAGTAAATTGAACGCAAGGGACTCAACAAGCATGACTTTCTCGATCGTTAGATCATGAGAAATGACAACCTTGCCAAGACCCAATACCTTAGAATGTGAGGCATCACCCCATTCGACATTGGTGGGCATAGATGGGATATTGTGCACGTCCACCACCAAGTCCTTGCTCCCGGTCATATGATTTGTTGCTCCACTGTCGAGCAACCATGATCCCCCACCGGAAGCAAACACCTACAAGAGATCAATGCTTGGTTTTAGGTACCCATTGAGTAATGGGTCCTTTGATGTTAGTAACAAGGGTCTTAGGAACCCAAATAGACCATTCAATGTACTCATAAGGAGAACCAACAAATTTAGCATAAACATGTCCATCACTAGCACGGCACAACACATAAGAGGGGTTAAAGTCGCCGGCTTTGTTGGGAGAGATGGCGTTGCGCTCTTTGGCTTCACCGCTCTTCCCATTGTTCTTCTTCTCCTTAGGAGCACCTTCTCCCTCCTTTACAAAGGTTTGCGTGAGCGTAGGAGGTCGATTGGTCTTGCTCTTCTTTTCCTTGTTCTTCTTCTTGTTCTTGGACTTGGGTGCGAACCCAACTCCCTCCTTTCCCACAACTTCCTTTTGATTGCTCAAAAGATCATTTAGGTTCTTCTCGCCTTGTATGCATGACACAAGACCTTTCTCGAGTTGTACCTTCAACTTGGCATTTTCCTCCACAAGATGCACATGCTCACAACATGGGTTAGTAGCATTTGCATTATCAATTAAGACCATGTGAGGAAATGTGGCCTTTTCCTTAGTTAGCTTAACTTGGAGTTGAGCATGAGACTCCTTGAGGGTGGCATGAGCGCTTTTGAAGACCTTGTGGGCCTTGTCAAGTACATCAAACTCCTCCGTGAGTCTAACATGATCAACCCCAAGTTTAGCCTTCTCGGAAGCTAGAACACGAGACACAACAAGAGCATGATCAAGATCTTTATTTAATTTAGCGCGACCATCGTTGTGTGACTCCTCAAGAGCCAAATGATGCTCACGCTCTTCCTCAAGAGCATTAGAGAGATCCGATATCTCATCGGCATAGTCACGACTATGACTTTCCATCTTAGTGATGGTTTCTTCATGAGCCTCGATCATGTCATTGGCTTCACCAAGTTGTTCCAAGAGAGCAACGATATGCTTCTTGGATTTGCCCTTGAGCTTACTCATGAAGGACTCAAATTCATTGATCTCCTCATTAGACTCTTTACCATTATCAAAGTCATCCGTTGAAGGAGGGTTAGGAATAATGGTGGTTTTGATGTTGGGGGTTACCTTGTTGGTGGCCTTAGCCATGAGGCACTTGGCGGTGATGTTCTCGTTAGGTGCAACGAATAGAGACACCCGAGGAGTTGAGACAATGGGAACGGATGCCATGGCCATTGTTTCACCATCTTCATCATCATTGTCATCCTCACGGTATTCTTCTTGAACCACCAACCCGCGAGAGGGAGTCTTCTTGGTGAAGTTGTTCTTGTTGGGGAAGGACTTGGCTTTGTCTTTTCGAATGAACTTGCCACCATTGTCTTCCCGCTTCTCGTATGGACAATCCGCAACGAAGTGACTAACATTGCCATAGTTGAAACAAGTTCTAACTCGTTGCTTCCCTTTGAGGCCACTTGAGTTGTTCTTGTTGAAGTTGGGTCTTGTAGTCTTCTTACTCCAAAACTGTCTTGAGGCAAGAGCCATGTGCTCATGATAATCATACTTTGTATCCTCGGGGTTGCTCTCCTCATCTTCCTCTTCTTCTTCTTCTTCCACACTAACCTTGGCCCTCAAGGCAAGATTGGGCTTCTTTGCCCTTTGGGAACGGAGCACCGCATTGTCGGCGGTCTTATCCAAGATGTTCATTGCAATGAACTCATCCAACACTTCACCAGAGGTCATGGAGTGGAAGTCCGGTCTTTGGCGGATGACGGAGGACATGGCCTTGTTGTAGGGCATCATGGCCTTGAGGAACTTGCGCTTGATCCAATTGTCGTCCGTGTCTTTACTCCCATGATCTCGGAGTGCGACCGCAAGTTTGTTCACTCTTCGAAAGAGCTCACGAGGTTCTTCATCCTCTTTCATTGCAAACTCATCGGCTTCATCTTGCACCACTTCATAGTTGGAGCGTTGAATGCTAGCACTTCCTCTATACATACGCTCGACACACTTCCATGCTTCTTTAGCCATGACATAAGGTCGAAGATGAGGGAGATCTTCGGGAAGGATAGCATCTTGGATGATGAAGAGAGCACTCTCATTGAATTGGTTGTCCACTTCTTCTCGAGGGGTGAAGTTGCTTGGATCATGAGGATAGAAACCTTCTTCAATAATTCTCCAAAGGTTAGTATTCACATGTTTTAAATGACGCTTGAAGCGATAGACCCAAGAATCAAAATCTTCATTTTTCACATATTTAGGAGGAGGACCGGCATGATTCAAATGCGTAGAGGGGATCGGTCCTTCATACACCGGGGGTTCCACATGGGCAAAGATGCCGGTGCCATTTCTACCACTAGTAGACGGACTCTTTTCACTATTAGCTTCCCCCTTGTCGGGGTTAGCATCCGTCACCTTGTTAGTGGGATCAGCCACTTTCATCGGCAAGGTAGATAGTTTGAGTCCCTCTAGGAATTCAGTAAACATGCTTTTAACCTCGGCCATCATGGAGGTTTTCAATGTGTCTAAAGCCACATTGAATTCCTCATCAGAGACCGAGGTTCCCCCTTCGGCCGAAGACGAGATGGGATTCACACCGGAGTGTTCCTCCGCACCGTCGTTGACGTCAACCATACTCTTCGGACGACAAAGTCCTTAATAAAGAGATGAGGCTCTGATACTAATTGAAAGGATCGATATGGTTGACTAGAGGGGGGGTGAATAGGCAACTAACAATTTTTAAGCTTTTCTTTACCAAATTAAACTTTGCAACAAAATAGGTTGTCTAGATGTGCAACTAGGTGAGCAACCTATATGATGCAATAACAACTAGCACACAATCAAGCAAGGATGTAACAACAAGTAGGCTTGCAAAAGTAAGGGCACGAATTAACCAAGAGTGGAGCCGGTGGAGACGAGGATGTGTTACCGGAGTTCCTTCCTTTTAAAGGGAAGTACGTCTCCGTGGGAGCGGTGTGGAGGCACAATGCTCCCCAAGAAGCCACTAGGGCCACCGTATTCTCCTCACGCCCTCACACAATGCGAGATGCCGTGATTCCACTATTGGTGCCCTTGAAGGCGGCGACCGGACCTTTACAAGCAAGGTTGGGGCAAACTCCACAACAACCGAAGGCTCCCAACAACAACAACAACACCACGAAGCTTCACCACAATGGAGTATGGCTTCGAGGTGACCTCAACCGTCTAGGGTGCTCAACACCCAAGAGTAACAAGATCCGCAAGGGATAAGTGGGGGGAATCAAATTTCTCTTGGTGGAAGTGTAGATCTGAGCCTTCTCAACCAATCCCGAGCAAATCAACAAGTTTGATTGGCTAGGGAGAGAGATCGGGCGAAAATGGAGCTTTGAGCAACAATGGAGCTTTGGGGAAAAGACGTAGGTCAACTGGAGGAAGAAGACCCCTTTATATAGTGGGGGACACATCCAACCGCTACCCCACTGAGCAGCCCCGCACAGAGCGGTACTACCGCTAGGGAAGGGCGATACTACCGCTGAGGGCGGTACTACCGCTCCCTATCCAGCGGTACTACCGCGCTGAAGAGAAAGTCAGGCCACTGGCCCCAGAGCGGTACTACCGCGGGAGTAGAGCGGTACTACCGCTCAGAGCGGTACTACCGCTTCTACTGCCGCTACTAGTGCCGCAAAACCCGACACGAGAAAACACCGTCTCGAATCGAGGCAGCAGTAGGCGCGGTACTACGCGGTACTAGGGCCGAAGCCCGTGAGCGGTACTACCGCTCTGCGGAGCGGTACTACCGCTTAGAGCGGTACTACCGCTTCGTGAAGCGGTACTACCGCTGGGGGGCTTCGGCGGTACTACCGCTGGCACAGGGCGAATCAGGTACGGAAGAGAGGTGCAGCTCCAAAGATGCGAAAGGAAGACGACGGGTGTGATAAGGATGTGTACGTGTTGATTCCACCCTAGTCTTACCAAAGCGGATCCCCTCTTAATAGTACGGTGACTCCTACGAAACTAGTCCACCAACAACGAAATGCAGGAGCTACACCGTCTTGAATAAAAACACCGAGGGGAGGAAATCGTCTCGTGCCAATGGATGATTCTTGAAAAAACTTAACGCACACGATTAGTCCGCAAAAGCATTGTCATCAATCACCAAAACCACTATGGGATAAATAAGCCCTTACATCAGGCCAAACATATTTCATAGCATCAAACCACACATGCATAGTAGAATATAGGATGAGCAAAATCAAAAGTGCAAACTTGCCTTGAGCGGTGTTGAAGTACTCTAACGCTTAATTCGGATCTGCTTCACTCTCCGGACAATCTATACGAGAACGAAGGCCCCGATAAATAAATTGTACTCACATAACACCACAATAAAGTCGACATCAAGGAATTCAAATAAAAATTTAATTAGCAGAACATATCAGTAGGTATCTATTATCTACATGCTAGTAGGATCACAATGCAAAAAGAATCAACTAATTTAGATCAGCGGTTTGAAAGATGTGGCCTCCGAAAGTTTGAATTCAAATTTAATCAATATTCTCCTGGTCACTACGAGTACACAGGAAAAAGAATCGATGAATTTGGAGTTATGGATCTCAAGATATACCTAAATGAAAATTTGATATGAAATCTACCCAAAAATATTGTGTCAAAACTGTGTTCATGGAAGAACTGCCGTGGCTGCTGCGGATGTGCCACGTGGCAGGTTTCTACTGCCTCCGAAGTGTTCGCTGCGAGGTCTAAAGGGCGAACGGCCACTAAATAGTGCATACCTATTCGAAGAAAAAAAACAGGACATGATATAATCTGGACCGTCAAAGAGAGATCGGGCGGTTGACAATTGCTCATCGGAGACAGGGGCTGGGTGGCCGCCGGAGTTGAACAAGACAGACGCGGGCGGCACGGGATCGATGTTGGGGTCGTCTCTGGTGATCTCCTCAAGATTACAAGGTCACAAGGAGAAGCTGCGGAGATAGGCGGTCTCGAACATGTCGTCCGGGTCTTCGGAAAGATCTGCTAGCAACGGCACAGTCCAGGAAGAGTTCGCGGCGGCGATGTGCTTCTGGTCAGGGTCGATGCGGTCGCTATACTGCTCCCCTGCGTGAAGTAGAAGATGAGGGAAAATCAGGAGATCAAAGCGCGAATAAGAGGACCAAAAGGAGAAGCAGGAAACCTCCAGTGGCATCTGAATCAACTAGCGAAGACCTCCTGTGACGGCGAAACTCTGGTGAGATCGCGACGACGCCCTAGGGCATGGGTGACAGCGATTTTGCCAAAAATCGGGCGAGACGGAGATGGAGATCTTATATAGGGTGGATCCCGTGTCTGGGGCACAAGAATCGATCGAATCCATCGATTTCATCTCGGTGGGGTTCGGGGAGCTACAGGAGACCGTGACAAACACGTGTTGCGAGGAAGATGACATGCGGGACCCGAAGTCAGCGGGAGAGAGAAGAAAAAAGAAAAAAGAAAAGGCAGCGGGGTGGGCTGTGTCCTGCGGGAAAATGGGCAGCCGGCCTACTAGCCGCTGCTGCTGCGCTGCTGTTCAGTGCGCGTGTGGGCGAGGGTTATCTGGGCCGCTGTGCAGCTCGGCTGCACATAGTGCGACTGGGTTTTTTTTAGAAAAAAACTTTGCTACAGAAAATAAATAAAGCTAAAAAATATAGGAAATTAAATCCTAGAAAAACACCAGAAAACACAATAAAACATTACTACTACTATATAAAATATGAACATTTTTAACAACACAAATGCATTTTTGGAAAATAATTTTATGCAATACAAGCACATAAAGAGCATTATAATAACAACTATAAAATAATTTTGAGTTTCTAAAATTCCCAAAATAGTTTCTGTAAACTCCAGATAATATCATTAAAATTTTCTAAATATAATTTATAGGGGAGAAGTCATATTATCTCCACTCCAAATTTTTGCCTTAAGTTGCAATAACGATTTGAACAATCAGAAAATTTCAAATATGCATAGAAAAATCATGATGAAAAAGAATGATCCTATTAACATACCAAATTTGAAAATTTGGGATGTTACATTATGGCGGTCCTGGTCTTTTTGCATGCAAACGACAACCTTTGGTTGATTCCTTGGGACTCTGCACCTGTGCTTGCCTCCTTAGCACCAAAGAGGAAACCTGCCGCTTTGCGCCCGCTGGCGCGCGCCTGGCCTTGGTCGTCATGGCTGGCGTCACCTCAGCTTCATGAGGTGAGGGCTTGCATAGAAATCTCCACTCCTCAGGAGGCCGCCTGGGGAGGCCGCTCCTTCAGGAGGTCTTAACGTCGTCCGCCTCGCGAGGGTCTTGACTTGTCATGGCTGAAGATGGGCTGTACCAGGCCGTCAATGGAGCCACGTCGTGGGCCGCTGGTAGGCAAGTCTGGGTTCCCTGGTTCCTAGAACGCTGACACTAACACTAGCTCCTAAATCACATAAAGCAGTTTTGCCATAATTTCTTTTAATGGAGCATGTTCCTAGATCTCCTAATTTCTTAGGTAAACAAGAGGCAAAGGCAAATAAAAATAAGAGCAAGTAGATGATAGTTTGTGCGAAGGTACATGATAGGTCTTGATGATGTCTCTCCGACAACGGCGCCTGAAATCTTCCTGCTACTTGTGAGCTGCGTTGGGATTTCCTCGGAGAGGAGAGGATGATGCAGTACAGTAGAGATAAGTATTTCCCTCGGTTAAGAACAAAGGTTATCAATCCAACAGGAGAATCACACAAAGCCTCATGAATAGCACCTGCACACACAAAAGCAAATACTTGCACCCAACACGAAGAAGGGGGTTGTCAATCCCCTCGGCAGTTACTTGCACATCTTGTAGTTGATTACTATATGGTTTATTTGGTGGAATATTACATGTTCAAATCCATTATGCTATTTAATACCCCTCTGATCTTAAGCATGATTATTAGTTGTGAGTAGTTACTTCTGTTCTTGAGGTCACAGGAGAAGTCATATTGCAAATAATCATGGGAACTTGATATGTCGATATTTTGAAGATATGAATGTTGTGATTCCCTTAGTGGTGCCATGTGAACGTCGACTACATGGCACTTCACCATATTTGGGCCTAAGGGAATGCATTATGGAGTAGTTATTAGATGATGGGTTGCTAGAGTGAAAGAAGCTTAAACACTAGTTTATGTGCTACTTCGTAAGGGACCGATTTGGATCCAAAAGTTTAATGCTATGGTTAGATTTTATCTTAATACTTTTCTTGTAGTTGCGGATGCTTGCGAGGGGGTTAATCATAAGTAGGAGGTTTGTTCAAGTATAACATCACCTAAGCACCGATCCACCCACATATCAAATTTTCAAAGTAGCGAACACGAATCAAATCAACATGATGAAAGTGACTAGATGAAATTCCCGTGTACCATCAAGAACGCTTTGCTTATTATAATAAACCGTTTTGGCATGTCCTTTTCCACAAAAGGATTGGGATACCTTGCTGCACTTTACTTACCGTTACCGTTACTTGCTCATTACGAATTACATTGCTATCAAACTATCTGTTACCGACAATTTCAGTGCTTGCAGAAAATTACCTTGCTGAACACCACTTGTCATTTCCTTCTGCTCCTCGTTGGATTCGACACTCTTACTTACCGAAAGGACTATGATTGATCCCCTATACTTGTGCGTAATCATGTATCCACAAACAAGGCATACATAACTGATCTCAAATCCAAAGTATTAAATCCAACATACGAAACTTCAAAGAGCAACACTCAATTCATCACAACAAAGATAGGGAGGAAAGAACACCATATGATCCAACTATATTATTAAAGCTCATGGTACAACAAGATCATACCAAATCAAGATCATGGGAGAGAGAGAGATCAAACACATAACTACTGGTACATACCCTCAACCTGCTACTAGTGAGCTGCGTTGGGATTTTTCCCGAAGAGGAAGAGTGAAGCAATATAGTAGCAGTCAGTATTTACTTCAGTGGGAACCAAGGTTATCGAACCAATAAGAGAACCAAGCAAATCCTAGTCAAACAACACCTGCACACACAAGAGCAAATACTTGCACCCAACGCAGGCAAGAGGGTTATCAATCCCCTTGAACTCGTTACTTGCAATGATTAAATCTGGTGGTGGTAGATATATAAATTGCAAAGTAAAATAAAAGGAGTAAAACTGCAGCAAGGTGTTTCGGGTTTTAGTTATATGATTAAAACATAGCCGGAGGCCATAGTCTTCACTAGAGGCTTCTCTCTCCCAACATAGCATACGGTGGTAAACAAATTATTGTTGGGCAATTGATAGAAAAGCGCATAGTTATGAGGTTATTCATGGCAATGATCATGTATATAAGCATCATGTCCATGACAAGTAGACCAACTCCTACCTACATCTACTACTATTGCTCCACCAATCGACTGACTCCTACCTGCATCTATGGTATTAAGTTCATGACAAACAAAGTAATGGTTTAAGTAAGATGACATGATGTAGATAGAATAGAACCAAGCAATATGATTAAACCCCATCATTTTACCCTTAATGGCAACTATTCAAATACATGCCTCGCTACCCCTACTATCATTGGGTGAGGGCACCACAAGATTGAGCCAGTTACAAAAGCACCTCTCTAACTAAAGATAAATCAATCTAGTTGACCAAACCAAATGGATATATTGGAGAGAAATACAAAGTTATAACAATCATGCATAATAATTTCCAAAAAGACTCAATTACTTTCAATGAATAATCTGGTCATAAACACAAAATTCATCGGATCCCAACAAACACACTGTAAAAGAAGATTACATCGGATTGAACTCTAAGGAGATCGTGGAGAACATGGTATTAAAGATCAGAGAGAGAGAGAGAAGAAGAAGCCATCTAGCTACTAGCTATGAATCCGTAGGTCCGTGGTGAATTACTCACACATCATTGGACGGGCAGCAAGGTTGATGTAGAATCCCTCTGTGATTTCCCCTCCGGCTGCGTACCAAAAAAGGCCTCTATATGGGATAGCGAAAGAACATAAGGTTGCGGCGGCAGAAAAATTGTTTCGAGTGGCTCTCTAGGGTTTTCCAAATATTTGGGAATTTACAGAAGTGGAATTAGGTCAGACAGAGCCACGTGGGGCCTACAAGGCATTAGAGTGCACCTACCCCCCCCCCCAGGGAGCACCCTGTTGCCTTGTCGTCTCCTCGTTTCGCGTCTGGGTCTCCTCCCAAAGCTTCCAGGGTCTCTTATGTCCAGGAAAAAATCGTCAAAAAGTTTCATAGCGTTTGGACTGTGTTTGGTACTGATATTTTTGGAAAACCCAAAACAAGCAAAAAAACAACAATTCGCACTAGGCACTGGGTTAATAGGTTAGTTCCCAAAAATGATATAAAATTGCATAATAATTATCTATGATTGGTAATATAATACCATGAAACAATAAAAAATTATAGATACATTGGAGACGTATCAAGCCCTGAGGGTGAACTACTCCCTCCTCGTCATGGAGGTAGCGGGGATGATGAGATGGCCTCCAGTGACGACTTCCCCTTTGGGCAAGGTGCCGGAATAGGGCTCTGTATGAGATCGCTTCGGAATAGAGGCTTGAAACGGCGGAAAAACTCATCTATGTCAACTTTTGGGGGTTTCTGGATTTATAGGGTTTTTTAGCGTTGGGATCACACCAGGGGGTTCCCTAGGGTGCCACAACCTCAGGTGGCGCACACTAGGGGGAGGCACTCCTCTTGAGCTTTTGGGACCCCTGGGCACATTTTGGTCCTTCCCTGAAGCTTCCTGGGTCTCTTATCCATAAAAAATCACCGTTAATTTTTATCACGTTTGAACTTGGTTTGGTATGGTTTTTTTGTGAAACAAAGAAATAGCCAAAAAAACAGGAACTAGCATTGGGCACTAGATTAATAGGTTACTCCATAAAGATCATATAAAAGTGCACCAAAACCATGTAGAACTCATATAAATATGGCATGAATACTTCATAAATTATAGATACATTGGAGATGTATCACACATCATCAACAAAAACTGGAGAAGTTGCAAACTTAGGATCATGTTTCATCATTTTGTTCATGGCTTTTTCTTTAAGTATAGCAATGAAACCATTAATGCCCTTATTAGTGTCATAGGACATAAGATCTCTAGTGACCTCCTCGTCAAAAGTGTAGCCTTCGGGAACAGTTCTAACAAGAGCACTAGGTGAGGTGATTCATAATTTACAGTAAATTCAGCTTCTTTAGCTTTAGCAATATGAGCATCTAGCCATTTGTCAAGTAGCACAACTTTATCAAGCAAACTAAAAGCATCATCATGAGTATCATCAACAGCAGAAGTAGAGTTTGTTACCTTCGACATATAATATTGTAAAGCATGTGGCGGTGGTGTCACAAGTTGACGAAAAATAGTAGGTGAATCAAGCATAGATCTAGTTGGCACTTCCTTACCTCCCCTCGTCTTTGAGGGCATGGTCTGAGAGTCTCGGAGGTTCTTCATAGTAAACATAAATTGCAGCAAATAATTAACTCCCAAGTGAACTTAATAAATAGAGCCATGCTCCCTGGCAACAGCGCCAAGACATAGTATAGATGACCCACAAGTATAGCGGATCGCAATAGTCATCGTGGGTAGTATTTCATCCAAATTTACTGATTTGACACAAGGGGATACAAAGAATATTTATAAGCCTTAGAAATTGAGTTCTCAATTCAACCACACCTGGAAGTCACTTCCTTGCAGCAATTTATTTGTAGCACGGCAATATGATAGCAGTGGGGACAGTAGTAGCAGAGTAATATTATAGTAGTGATAGCAGTGATAACAAAGTAACATCAGCAGTAAAAGTAGTAGTAGTTCTGTAGCAAACAGGGTAGCAATAGTAACTTGAGCAAAGACAATAGTATTAAAGCATAGGCATGGAGCAGTGATGGATGTTCATATGAGAATCAATATGTAACTGTCACAACCTAGAGTGACACACAACATCTCCAATTCATCAACCATATGTAGGCGTGTATTCCGTATATACAGTCATACGTGCTTGCAATAAGAACTTGCATAACATCTTTTGTCCTGTGCCCCGCGGCAGCGGAGTTCTAATAGAAACTAAGGGTAATTAAGGTGCTCCTTTTAATAAATAAATGGAACAAAGCATTTACACATAGTGAATACATAAACTCATCAAGTTAAAGTCATCCCCATCAATATCCCAATTCATGGTCACCTTGGGGGTCTAAGGTTCAGAACGATAACAAATGCATACAACTTGCAGGTAAGATCAACATCTCAAATATATTCATGAAAGCATATATGTTCAGATCTGAAATCATGGCACTCGGGCCCTAGTGACAAGCATTAAGCATAGCAAATTTGATGCAGGGCACAGTCCAAAGTGCCTCAATTTGTCCCGATATTCATGAATTGGAGGTGGGTTCGAGGAAGAACATGAAGAACAAGAGGGGAAAACAGGGATATCACAAGAGGAACACTCAAGAATAAGTCCAGTCACACATCCACTAGACTAACAAACACATAAGATCCACAGGGTACATGAACAATCAAAGGGAAAAAGGATGCATGGTAGAGTTCACCCCAAATCCTATGAAGGAGATGAATCCTTGATGATCTAGACAGAACCTTCCCTAAAAGGGGTCTTGAATCCCTTAGGGATCTTCTCACATGAAGGCCTTGATCTCCATGGGCGAAGTGGTAAGGAGCAAAGCTAACCCTAGTTTGTCCAAGTGAAGGGGTATTATAGTCTATGGGGAGAGAGGGGGATACATGGGTGAAAACCCAAGGGTCTATCTATACATGAGGCTTCGAATTTCCGGACGTGGTCGATCGTCAGGTCGCTGGTGTCGAACGTCCGACATCCTGTCGGTCGTTCGGCCACTATAGTGAAGGAAATATGCCCTAGAGGCAATAATAAAGTTATTATTTATTTCCTCATATCATGATAAATGTTTATTATTCATGCTAGAATTGTATTAACCGGAAACATAATACATGTGTGAATACATAGACAAACTTAATGTCACTAGTATGCCTCTACTTGACTAGCTCATTAATCAAAGATGGTTATGTTTCCTAACCATAGACATGTGTTGTCATTTGATTAAAGAGATCACATCATTAGGAGAATGATGTGATTGACTTGACCCATTCCGTTAGCCTAGCACTTGATCGTTTAGCATGTTGCTATTGCTTTCTTCATGACTTATACAAAGTTCCTACAACTATGAGATTATGCAACTCCCGTTTACCGAAGGAACACTTTGTGTGCTACCAAACATCACAAGGTAACTGGGTGATTATAAAGGAGCTCTACAGGTGTCTCCGAAGGTAGATGTTGAGTTGGCGTATTTCGAGATTAGGTTTTGTCACTCTGATTGTCGGAGAGGTATCTCTAGGCCCTCTCGGTAATGCACATCACTATAAGACTTGCAAGCAATGTGACCAATGAGTTGGTTACGGAATGATGCATTATGTAACGAGTAAAGAGACTTGCCGGTAACGAGATTGAACTAGGTATTGAGATACCGACGATTGAATCTCGGGCAAGTAACATACCGATGACAAAGGGAACAACGTATGTTGTTATGCGGTTTGACCGATAAAGAACTTCGTAGAATATGTAGGAGCCAATATGAGCATCTAGGTTCCGCTATTGGTTATTGGCCGAAAACAGTTCTAGGTCATGTCTACATAGTTCTCGAACCCGTAGGGTCCGCACGCTTAAAGTTACGATGACAGTTTCATTATGAGTTTGTATGTTTTGATGTACCGAAGGTTGTTCGGAGTCTCGGATGTGACCACGGACATGACGAGGAGTCTCGAAATGGTCCAGACATAAAGATTGATATATTGGAAGCCTATATTTGGATATCGGAATTGTTCCGGGAGAAATCGAGATTTTTTTGGAGTACCGGAGGGTTACTGGAACCCCCCCAGGGGGCAATGGGCCTACATGGGCCCTAAGGGAGAAGAGGAGGGTCGGCCAGTGTAACGCCCCACATACAATTTTCCATATTCGTAACTCCGACACTTGCCTTTTCCGGAGATGTGATTTATTATTTCCTCCGTGGTTGGGTTTCTGTCTGTTGTTTTGCATTTTATTCTTGTTATGCATCTCGTCTCATGTCATCATTCGCATTGCATCGGCATCATTTTCATAAAACCTGCATCCGTTCGTGTTCCGCCGGTTCATGTTCATGTTCAATTCCTTCCATTTACAGTCGGAGTGCTGCCAAAATTATATCATTCTTATTCATTCTTATCTCGTTTCAACCAGAGTGGTTCCTATTCCTTCCTGTCCATTGTACTCTTGATTCATGCCTTTGCAACCTTCAAGGTTCACATGGTGCCCCTTGTTCCTATTTTCTACCGCAGTGCTCTCAATTGTGTTCAACTGCGTTGTGTTCTTTCTTTCAACTTTTCAACCTCTCAAGGTTCGTGGTTTCACTCGTTCGTCAAAGAAGCAACTTAGTTTTACCGCTTATCTTCCTCTTCCTTTTCCCTCCGGTGCCATCCTAGATCTCGGGACAAGATCCTCTCGTAGTGGTGGAGTGTTGTAACGCCCCACATACAATTTTCCATATTCGTAACTCCGACTCTTGCCTTTTCCGGAGATGTGATTTATTATTTCCTCCGTGGTTGGGTTTCTGTCTGTTGTTTTGCATTTTATTCTTGTTATGCATCTCGTCTCATGTCATCATTCGCATTGCATCGGCATCGTTTTCATAAAACCTGCATCCGTTCGTGTTCCGCCGGTTCTCTCCGTTGTCCGTTCTGAGCCGGACCACACTCGCACGCGCCCGCGGCACCTCCGAAATATTATTTTATAACTGGCATAAAAATGTTCTCGGAATGGGTTGCAACTTGTCGTGCGGTCTTATTATAGTGTAGGCAGGCCGCCTGCCAAGTTTCGTCGCATTCGGAGTCCGTTTGATAGCCCAACCGTCATCCGTAGCGGCACCGTTGCCGGTTTAATCGTCGGACGTTTCGGTCTCCGAGACTGTCACACGGCCGCACCTCTTCTCTCTCTCTTCTCAGCCCAACCCCTCTACACAGCCCATCCAACCCGGCTTAAACCCCCCTCCGACCGGTGCCGTTGGATCATCATCGGAGGCTCCGAAACCCCTCCTAAACCCCCCTAACCAGAACCCTAGCCATCCCTGCCTATTTATGAACACCCCTCCTTCCATTTTTGGCAGCCAAGCCCCCTCCCCGAGCCCCGCGCCACCAAACTCCCTCCATTTCCGCGCCCGGCCAGCCTCCCTCCGCCACTTGGCGCTGCCCCCGCCGCCAAGTCAGCCGCACCGCCCCCGCGCCCACTCCCTGCCTTCCACGCATCCTCCCGCGCCCCGCAGCCCCCAGCGCTGCCGCAGGCCCGTCCCAGGCCCGCCCGGGCCCCGATCTGGGCCTGAGGTGCCCGCGTCGCGCCGCCGCCCGTCCCTCAGCCCGCAGCCCCGAGCTCCCTGCTGCCCCGCTCAATCTGGATCGGGAGGGAGTCCCGTCCTTGCCGCCGCTGTCCGACCGGTCGCCAAACCTTGCCCCCGCCGCCGCAGATGAGCGTCGCCCCGCCTCCTTCTCTTCTTTCCCTCTCCTTCCTCTCTTCCTCATCTCCTCGTCTCCCTCTCTCGTTGTGCAGTGCTGCCGCCGCCATGGAGATCGCGCCACCGGCACCGTCTTCGCCCGGAGCGGCCGGAAACCGCCGGGAACGGATCCCCGATGCCCGGATCCGGCCTCCCCTCGCCGGATCTGCCTGTCCCCGGTCTCCCCTTGTGCCATTGGCTCCCGTCGCCGTCCCAGCAACGCGCTGCCGTGCCCTGCATCCTCTGCATCGGGCGGGAGGAGGACGAGCACCTCCAGCACCGCCGCGTGGGCCCCGTGTCGCCCTTCACCCGTTTCAGCCCAGCAAGCAGGCCCAGCAGCGCCCTGCCGGCCTGTCTCTCCCACCGAGCCGGCCCAAGTGGCCTGGTGAGCAGCCCCCTGGCCTTTCCACTTTTGGGCTAGACAGATTCGGCCCGTGCATGTTTTTTTTCCGTTCTGCGAATTTGCTATTTACCCAGGAATTCCTGTTTTACAGAAAACCCCCTTTAACTTCATGCTTTTAATAACTAATAAACTGTGCATCAGATTAAAATAATTTATATATGTAAAATGCTCAGAAAATTGTGTAGATTAATAGTGTGCCTTTTTCATCCATGTTAAAAATGTTTAAAATGCTGTTTGTTTAAATTTGCTAATATGCCATGTTAAAATGAATTATTTCATAACTAAATAACCATAGCTCGGATTTTAATAAACTTTATATGTAAATGGGGTGGAAAAATGCCTAGATTAACATGGTCCACTTTATTTTCCTGTTTAACAACATTAAAATTGTGTTTAGGGCAGAACAGTACCGAATCTAAAATTTGCATATGGGGATTTTCCGGAATTGTTGTTTGTTGTTCCGGCCTCATTTAAACTTGCCTAGGTAGTTAGTTTCATTATGCCTCACCTCTTGCCATGTTTAACAACATTTAACATGGTTGTGTACCTAAACGAGAGCGAACTAAATAATTGCTTGTGGTGTTTTGTCAATATGCAACTCGTTGCATATTGAGCTCCACTTAACTTGTAGTATTGTTTGTTGCACTTTGCCGTGCCATGCTCATTTATACCAGACATGCATCATACTTGTTTGTGCATCATGCAATGATTATGCTCGTGCATTTACCATGTTGTTTGTTTCTTTCCGGTGTTGCTTCTTAGTTCCGGTAATGTTGCGATTGTGAGGATTCGTTCGACTACTTCCGTTCGTCTTCTTCATGGACTCATTCTTCTTCCTTGCGGGATTTCAGGCAAGATGACCGCTACCCTGGATCTCACTACTATCATTGCTATGCTAGTTGCTTCGTTCTATCGCTTTGCTGCGCTACCTATCATCTGTTTGTCGAGCCATCCCATATTGCCATGAACCTCTAACCTTTGACACCTTTCCTATGCAAACCGTTGTTTGGCTATGTTACCGCGTTGCTCAGCCCCTCTTATAGCGTGGCTAGTTGCAGGTGAAGTTGAAGATTTCTTCATGGTGGACAGGATTTTGGTTGGGATATCACAATACCTATTATATTATTAATGCGTCTATATACTTGGTAAAGGGTGGAAGGCTCGGCCTTATGCCTGGTGTTTTGTTCCACTCTTGCCGCCCTAGTTTCCGTCATACCGGTGTTATGTTCCCGGATTTTGCGTTCCTTACGCGGTCGGGTGATTTATGGGACCCCCTTGACAGTTCGCTTTGAATAAAACTCCTCCAGCAAGGCCCAACATTGACTTTTACCATTTGCCTTACAGCCACCTATATTTCCCTTGGGAGTAATTAACCCAAGGGTCATCTTTATTACAGCCCCCCCGGGCCAGTGCTTGTCTAAGTGTTGGTCCGAACCAGAGCCACTTGCAGCGCCACCTCGAGGAAACTCGAGGGTTGGTTTTAGTTGTACGTAGTGTTCATCCGGTGTTGCCCTGAGAACGAGATATGTGCAGCTCCTATCGGGATTGTCGGCGCATCGGGCGGCTTTGCTGGTCTTGTTTTACCATTGTCGAAATGTCTTGTAAACCGGGATTCCGAGTCTGATCGGGTCTTCCTGGGAGAAGGTCTATTCCTTCGTTGATCGCGAGAGCTTGTCATGGGCTAAGTTGGGACACCCCTGCAGGGTATAATCTTTCGAAAGCCGTGCCTGCGGTTATAGGCAGATGGGAATTTGTTAATGTCCGGTTATAGATAACTTGACACCAGATCTGAATTAAAACGCATCAACCGCGTGTGTAGCCGTGATGGTCTCTTCTCGGCGGAGTCCGGGAAGTGAACACGGTTTCTGGGTTATGTTTGACGTAAGTAGGAGTTCAGGATCACTTCTTGATCATTGCTAGCTTCACGACCATTCCGCTTGATCTCTTCTCGCTCTTTATTTGCGTATGTTAGCCACCATATCATGCTTAGTCGCTGCTGCAGCCTCACCACTTTACCCCTTCCTTTCCCTTTAAGCTTTGCTAGTCTTGATACCCATGGTAATGGGATTGCTGAGTCCTCGTGGCTCACAGATTACTACAACAACAGTTGCAGGTACAGCTTATGCGTTGATCATGACGCGAGAGCGATGCTTGCTTGCGTTGAGTTCTTCTTCTGCTTCTTCGATCAGGGGATAGGTTCCAGGTCGGCAGCCTGGGCTAGCAGGGTGGATGTCGTTTGAGTTTCTGTTTGTGATTCTTCCGTAGTCAGATGATGCTATGGTGTATGTTATATTGTTGTATTCGTGTGGCATTGTATGCCTTATGTATGTATTCCCATCTATTATGTAATGTTGATGTAATGATATCCACCTTGCAATAGCGTTTCAATATGCGGGTCTATCCTTGGTGGGACCTTCGAGTTCCTTTTGGATAGGGTCGCATATTGGGCGTGACAAGTTGGTATCAGAGCCTCGACCGACCCTAGGAGCCCCCTTGATTGTTGGCCGTTGTTGAGTCTAGAAGAAAAAAAATATTTTTGAGTCTTAGGATTATATATATCGGAGAGTAGGATTCTTTTTACTCCTCAGCCCCCTTCGTCGCTCTGGTGAGGACTCCTGACGTAGATGTTTTGTCTTTCCTCTCCTCAAATTTTCACTCAAATTTTATTTAGGATCACGCGGGTATCTTGGAATCGTTCCGATGGTTTTGTGACGAGAACATTGTTCTTGGTGCCTCCTGTCTATTTATGTGGCTTTGACCCGGGGAGTTGAGCTTCGAGGTGTTGTCGTCACAATTTTATCGTTGCAGTTCTGAAATAACTGAGATTTGCCGACATCAAAAATCTCTTTTATGCAGTTGTTGGTGAGATAACCCCGATAACCCAGTACTGGGGCGAGCTCGGGAGTATTGCCATAACTTGTATAACGGATGCTTTTCGAAGGTTGAGGTACACGATTTCCAAAGGTTTCTTGGTTATGTGTTGACGGATGGATACAGCTTGGATGTAGGTATTGTTAGTTTGGGTGAGATATATATTGCTTCCCCTGTATCCCCAACACCGGATTGCATAACCAGAAAGTTTTGGGAGTTTTATAGGTGGGAATTCAAGTAGCTCCTAGAATATCTTTTCGACAGATGCATGATATGAGATTGGGGTTCAACGTCTAGTGGTCCGCCTTTCCACGGTCGTTTTTACAGCGGTCTCGTTGTGTCTTAAAGAACCCTTGGCTATGCTGGTTCGGGGACACTTCGTATGTCATGTGCACTGCCTTGTACATGATGTTGCTGTACACTCGAGCCCGTGTGGGCCCCACCACGAAAACTTCGGACGGAATCTCTATCATATGTTTGTTCCGGCTTATTCTGCAAGCCAATCCTTTGTTTTGTTTTATTTGTGGTATTCGAGTTGCTTCGAGTCAAATGTTGAATCCATACCTTTCTTAAATGGTGTTCTCATATTTCTATGGGAGTGCTAATCCTTTCGATCATCGAGATTGTCATGTCAATTCTTTCCAACCGGTGTGCTTCTTTTCAAGTGGATCCGATCATTTCAACATTCGCAAGATCACCTCTCAGTTTTCTCAATGGTGTTTGTTTCATCCGTCCCAAGTTGTCTTTGTTTTCCCGCCCTCCCACCCCTTTTTCTTCAAGGACTCATTTATTTTAATCAAGTATCCATTTATTCATGTGAAGTCACTTCACTCTTTTCGATCAATGTTCTGATCCGGTGATCCCTCGTGAAGATGCTCACGAGCTTCAAGTTCATCATCCTTCATTATTGTTTCTTCTCCGGTGGTGTTAATTTCAAGCTTTCGGTGTTGATCATATATTTTTTTCCTCGTGTCAAATGCTTGTTCATACCGGTGCACCTCTTAATCTTTCACTTCTCGCTATTCATTTGTTCTAGAGTGCTCAAGATATCTCGGAAGACTTGTGTTTCCATTCTCAATCCGTTCAAGTTATTTCGAGATTATTATCTCATTCAAGTCATTTAATTCAACCGGTGCAATCTCCCTTTCAAGTAATCTTTTTCAATGGTGTTTCTTTTGAGTGGGACCATAACCCACATGTATTTTCCCAGGATCTTACCTGACTCTTCGAATTATCAGGAGCGATTCTCAAATTCATTTCCAAGTGTGACGTAAGAATGAATTTCATCAGTCAGATGCCTTTCCAAGATCGATTTCAAATCATTTCATTGTTGGCTCAACCTCTTCGCTTGTCATCATACCGGAGTATCTCAGTAATTTTGCTGGTGTTCCTCGTCGTCATTTTCAACATTTGAAGACCGAAGAAGAGTTTTCCTCTAAATCTTGGTACATTCTCTTCAAGATTCATGGTTCTAGCTTGATGCCATCCTCTCATAATTGTTTTCGATTGTGAGATTTTTTTTCATCCATCCGGAGCAATTCAAGAGTCTTTTCAGATTGATTCTCCGTAGCCCATCATCTCAGAATTATTCATTCAAGCTTTCAGCTCTCGTTCTCCAAATCATACCGGTGCATCGTTCAAGTATTATCTAATCAACTCGGGATCTCTGCGTTCACTTGTATTTAAATCCCCTCAAGTATCTTCATTCGTTTTTCCAATTCTTCCCGGTGAATTGTGCCTTTGCTAATCTCATTTTCAATTCTTTCGATGGTTCGTTCAAGATTTCACTTTCTTCGTTAGCGTATCAATTCATATTAATTCATTCGTTGTTTCCAAATCCAACCGGTGGTTCCATCAATACCTTCTCAAGTTTATGCTATATCTCTCTTAATTCTTTCTACGAGAATAAGTAGTATGCCAAATCCGTTGCTTGTCATCAATTTAAATTGGTGAAGGATAAGCATTCAATAAATCTTATTCTTGTTTCATCCAAGTGATTAATTCCTTCTTCCGGAGATTGTTCATGATGAAGTAATTCTCGGTTCTAGTGTTTCACCTTTTCTTTTTCCGGAGTTCCAAGTTCTCTCGGTTATTTTGTCGCAAAGCTCCATCTAAATGATCGCAAGGCTTGACCTTGTGTTTTCAACTTCTCTTTCTTTGTTATCATCCTTTTATTACCGGAGTTCTTCATGGAGACTCTACATGATGGTTCATCAAGGATTTCTTTCATTCTCATTTTGTTCTTCAAGATTTCTCTCGGAGCTAAGATCCGCCAAGCTATACTCAAAAAATAAACATGGTGCTCAACACATGTTTTGTTTTGAGGCGTTCAAGCATCCTTCATCTTGCATTCCAAAGTGCAATTCTTTCTACCTTATCTCTTGAGGTGGTGTTATGTCAGTCTTGACAATTTGGGTTCGTGTTTCATGATTCACATGTTGTCACGAATGAGGTATTTTAAATCCATCTCCCTCCATTGGAGTTATCTGGTGTCATATTTCACCTAAAGCCTTCCCTAAGGATTGTTGCTATGTATGGTGCTTATAAATGACCCAAGTTCTTCATTTATCCTCCCGGTGATATTAGCTTCTCGTCTCCTTGTTGATATCAATCCAATCATTTGTTTCCGTTGGTGGCAGAAGCTCACCCCATAGTCTTGAGATGTTTTCCATAAGCCCACTACAAACTTGTCCTTCTCGTTGTTGATTTTCTAACAACCCCGTTGTAATCTTCTTTGCAAGGATGCTTTCCAAGCTCAATTGTGGCAGAAGTTGGCATTTTCTCCTTCATTCTGTTATTCCAATGATCTAGCTTCTATTCTTTCATTCCGAAGGCATTGTGATGTTGTTCTCTTCACTCATCATCTTGCTTTGGCAAGATCATGTTCTTCTCCTTGCTTCTCCATTTAACCGGAGTGTTGTGTCCTCTCTTCAAGTTCTTTTCATATTATCAACTTTTGCCTATCGTTTCAATCGGAGTGCTGTCTGAAATCCTTCTTACCCCTTGTGCCATTCCTTCAATAGTTCTGGAGGCAGTGTGTTGTTGATTTCATCAAGTATCCTCTCATCTTGTCAAGTTCATGTTCAATTCCTTCCATTTACAGTCGGAGTGCTGCCAAAATTATATCATTCTTATTCATTCTTATCTCATTTCAACCAGAGTGGTTCCTATTCCTTCCTGTCCATTGTACTCTTGATTCATGCCTTTGCAACCTTCAAGGTTCACATGGTGCCCCTTGTTCCTATTTTCTACCGCAGTGCTCTCAATTGTGTTCAACTGCGTTGTGTTCTTTCTTTCAACTTTTCAACCTCTCAAGGTTCGTGGTTTCACTCGTTCGTCAAAGAAGCAACTTAGTTTTACCGCTTATCTTCCTCTTCCTTTTCCCTCCGGTGCCATCCTAGATCTCGGGACAAGATCCTCTCGTAGTGGTGGAGTGTTGTAACGCCCCACATACAATTTTCCATATTCGTAACTCCGACTCTTGCCTTTTCCGGAGATGTGATTTATTATTTCCTCCGTGGTTGGGTTTCTGTCTGTTGTTTTGCATTTTATTCTTGTTATGCATCTCGCCTCATGTCATCATTCGCATTGCATCGGCATCATTTTCATAAAACCTACATCCGTTCGTGTTCCGCCGGTTCTCTCCGTTGTCCGTTCTGAGCCGGACCACACTCGCACGCGCCCGCGGCACCTCCGAAATATTATTTTATAACTGGCATAAAAATGTTCTCGGAATGGGTTGCAACTTGTCGTGCGGTCTTATTATAGTGTAGGCAGGCCGCCTGCCAAGTTTCGTCGCATTCGGAGTCCGTTTGATAGCCCAACCGTCATCCGTAGCGGCACCGTTGCCGGTTTAATCGTCGGACGTTTCGGTCTCCGAGACTGTCACAGGGCCGCACCTCTTCTCTCTCTCTTCTCAGCCCAACCCCTCTACACAGCCCATCCAACCCGGCTTAAACCCCCCTCCGACCGGTGCCGTTGGATCATCATCGGAGGCTCCGAAACCCCTCCTAAACCCCCCTAACCAGAACCCTAGCCATCCCTGCCTATTTATGAACACCCCTCCTTCCATTTTTGGCAGCCAAGCCCCCTCCCCGAGCCCCGCGCCACCAAACTCCCTCCATTTCCGCACCCGGCCAGCCTCCCTCCGCCACTTGGCGCTGCCCCCGCCGCCAAGTCAGCCGCACCGCCCCCGCGCCCACTCCCTGCCTTCCACGCATCCTCCCGCGCCCCGCAGCCCCCAGCGCTGCCGCAGGCCCGTCCCAGGCCCGCCCGGGCCCCGATCTGGGCCTGAGGCGCCCGCGTCGCGCCGCCGCCCGTCCCTCAGCCCGCAGCCCCGAGCTCCCTGCTGCCCCGCTCAATCTGGATCGGGAGGGAGTCCCGTCCTCGCCGCCGCTGTCCGACCGGTCGCCAAACCTTGCCCCCGCCGCCGCAGATGAGCGTCGCCCCGCCTCCTTCTCTTCTTTCCCTCTCCTTCCTCTCTTCCTCATCTCCTCGTCTCCCTCTCTCTCTGTGCAGTGCTGCCGCCGCCATGGAGATCGCGCCACCGGCACCGTCTTCGCCCGGAGCGGCCGGAAACCGCCGGGAACGGATCCCCGATGCCCGGATCCGGCCTCCCCTCGCCGGATCTGCCCGTCCCCGGTCTCCCCTTGTGCCATTGGCTCTCGTCGCCGTCCCAGCAGCGCGCTGCCGTGCCCTGCGTCCTCTGCATCGGGCGGGAGGAGGACGAGCACCTCCAGCACCGCCGCGTGGGCCCCGTGTCGCCCTTCACCCGTTTCAGCCCAGCAAGTAGGCCCAGCAGCGCCCTGCCGGCCTGTCTCTCACACCGAGCCGGCCCAAGTGGCCTGGTGAGCAGCCCCCTGGCCTTTCCACTTTTGGGCTAGACAGATTCGGCCCGTGCATGTTTTTTTTCCGTTCTGCGAATTTGCTATTTACCCAGGAATTCCTGTTTTACAGAAAACCCCCTTTAACTTCATGCTTTTAATAACTAATAAACTGTGCATCAGATTAAAATAATTTATATATGTAAAATGCTCAGAAAATTGTGTAGATTAATAGTGTGCCTTTTTCATCCATGTTAAAAATGTTTAAAATGTTGTTTGTTTAAATTTGCTAATATGCCATGTTAAAATGAATTATTTCATAACTAAATAACCGTAGCTCGGATTTTAATAAACTTTATATGTAAATGGGGTGGAAAAATGCCTAGATTAACATGGTCCACTTTATTTTCCTGTTTAACAACATTAAAATTGTGTTTAGGGCAGAACAGTACCGAATCTAAAATTTGCATATGGGGATTTTCCGGAATTGTTGTTTGTTGTTCCGGCCTCATTTAAACTTGCCTAGGTAGTTAGTTTCATTATGCCTCACCTCTTGCCATGTTTAACAACATTTAACATGGTTGTGTACCTAAACGAGAGCGAACTAAATAATTGCTTGTGGTGTTTTGTCAATATGCAACTCGTTGCATATTGAGCTCCACTTAACTTGTAGTATTGTTTGTTGCACTTTGCCATGCCATGCTCATTTATACCAGACATGCATCATACTTGTTTGTGCATCATGCCATGATTATGCTCGTGCATTTACCATGTTGTTTGTTTCTTTCCGGTGTTGCTTCTTAGTTCCGGTAATGTTGCGATTGTGAGGATTCGTTCGACTACTTCCGTTCGTCTTCTTCATGGACTCATTCTTCTTCCTTGCGGGATTTCAGGCAAGATGACCGCTACCCTGGATCTCACTACTATCATTGCTATGCTAGTTGCTTCGTTCTATCGCTTTGCTGCGCTACCTATCATCTGTTTGTCGAGCCATCCCATATTGCCATGAACCTCTAACCTTTGACACCTTTCCTATGCAAACCGTTGTTTGGCTATGTTACCGCATTGCTCAGCCCCTCTTATAGCGTGGCTAGTTGCAGGTGAAGTTGAAGATTTCTTCATGGTGGACAGGATTTTGGTTGGGATATCACAATACCTATTATATTATTAATGCGTCTATATACTTGGTAAAGGGTGGAAGGCTCGGCCTTATGCCTGGTGTTTTGTTCCACTCTTGTCGCCCTAGTTTCCGTCATACCGGTGTTATGTTCCCGGATTTTGCGTTCCTTACGCGGTCGGGTGATTTATGGGACCCCCTTGACAGTTCGCTTTGAATAAAACTCCTCCAGCAAGGCCCAACATTGACTTTTACCATTTGCCTTACCACCACCTATATTTCCCTTGGGAGTAATTAACCCAAGGGTCATCTTTATTACAGCCCCCCCGGGCCAGTGCTTGTCTAAGTGTTGGTCCGAACCAGAGCCACTTGCAGCGCCACCTCGAGGAAACTCGAGGGTTGGTTTTAGTTGTACGTAGTGTTCATCCGGTGTTGCCCTGAGAACGAGATATGTGCAGCTCCTATCGGGATTGTCGGCGCATCGGGCGGCTTTGCTGGTCTTCTTTTACCATTGTCGAAATGTCTTGTAAACCGGGATTCTGAGTCTGATCGGGTCTTCCTAGGAGAAGGTCTATTCCTTCGTTGATCATGAGAGCTTGTCATGGGCTAAGTTGGGACACCCCTGCAGGGTATAATCTTTCGAAAGTCGTGCCTGCGGTTATAGGCAGATGGGAATTTGTTAATGTCCGGTTGTAGATAACTTGACACCAGATCTGAATTAAAACGCATCAACCGCGTGTGTAGCCGTGATGGTCTCTTCTCGGCGGAGTCCGGGAAGTGAACACGGTTTCTGGGTTATGTTTGACGTAAGTAGGAGTTCAGGATCACTTCTTGATCATTGCTAGCTTCACGACCGTTCCGCTTGATCTCTTCTCGCTCTTTATTGGCGTATGTTAGCCACCATATCATGCTTAGTCGCTGCTGCAGCCTCACCACTTTACCCCTTCCTTTCCCTTTAAGCTTTGCTAGTCTTGATACCCATGGTAATGGGATTGCTGAGTCCTCGTGGCTCACAGATTACTACAACAACAGTTGCAGGTACAGCTTATGTGTTGATCATGACGCGAGAGCGATGCTTGCTTGCGTTGAGTTCTTCTTCTGCTTCTTCGATCAGGGGATAGGTTCCAGGTCGGCAGCCTGGGCTAGCAGGGTGGATGTCGTTTGAGTTTCTGTTTGTGGTTCTTCCGTAGTCGGATGATGCTAGGTGTATGTTATATTGTTGTATTCGTGTGGCATTGTATGCCTTATGTATGTATCCCCATCTATTATGTAATGTTGATGTAATGATATCCACCTTGCAAAAGCGTTTCAATATGCGGGTCTATCCTTGGTGGGACCTTCGAGTTCATTTTGGATAGGGTCGCATATTGGGCGTGACAGCCAGGGAAGGACACGCCCCCCCCCTCCCCCTCTAGTCTGAATAGGATAAGGAAGGGGGGCGGCGCCCCCCTTTCCTCTTTCCCCTCCCCCCTTTCCTTCTCCTACAAGGCAAGAGGGGGGAGTCCTACTCCCGGTGGGAGTAGGACTCCTCCAGGCGCACCCCTAGGGGCCGACCGCACCTCCCCCCTCCCTCCTTTATATACGGGGGCAGGGGGTCACCCCATAACACACAAGTTGATCTTCGTGATCGTTCCTTAGCCGTGTGCGGTGGCCCCCTCCACCATATTCCACCTCGGTCATATCGTTGCGGTGCTTAGGCGAAGCCCTGCATCGGTAGAACATCATCATCGTCACCATGTTGTCGTGCTGACGGAACTCATCCCCAACACCCTGCTGGATCGGAGTCCAGGGATCGTCATCGAGCTGAACGTGTGGTGAACTCGGAGGCTCCGTACGTTCGGTGCTTGGATCGGTCGGATCGTGAAGACGTACGACTAGATCAACCGCGTTGTCATAACGCTTCCGCTTACAGTCTACGATGGTACGTGGACACACTCTCCCCTCTCATTGCTATGCATCACCATGATCTTGCGTGTGCGTAGGAATTTTTTTGAAATTACTACGTTCCCCAACAGTAGCATCCGAGCCTAGGTTTTATGCGTTGATGTTATATGCACGAGTAGAACACAAGTGAGTTGTGGGTGATACAAGTCATACTGCTTACCAGCATGTCATACTTTGGTTCTGCGGTATTGTTGGATGAAGCGGCCCGGACCGACATTACGCGTACGCTTACGCGAGACTGGTTTTACCACCGTGCTTCGCACAAAGGTGACTAGCGGGTGTCTGTTTCTCCAACTTTAGTTGAACCGAGTGTGGCTACGCCCGGTCCTTGCGAAGGTTAAAACAACACTAAACTTGACGAACTATCGTTGTGGTTTTGATGCGTAGGTAAGAACGGTTCTTGCTCAGCCCGTAGCAGCCACGTAAAATTTGCAAACAACAAAGTAGAGGACGTCTAACTTGTTTTTGCAGGGCATGATGTGATGTGATATGGTCAAGACGTGATGCTATATTTTATTGTATGAGATGATCATGTTTTGTAACCGAAGTTATCGGCAACTGGCAGGAGCCATATGGTTGTCGCTTTATTGTATGAAATGCAAACTCCCTGTAATTGCTTTACTTTATCACTAAGCGGTAGCGATAGTCGTAGAAGCAATAGATGGCGTAACGACAACGATGCTACGATGGAGATCAAGGTGCCGCACCGGTGATGATGGTGATCACGATGGTGCTTCAGAGATGGAGATCACAAGCACAAGATGATGATGGCCATATCATATCACTTATATTGATTGCATGTGATTTTATCCTTTATGCATCTTATCTTGCTTTGATTGACGGTAGCATTTTAAGATGATCTCTCACTAAATTTTCAAGAAGTGTTCTCCCTGAGTATGCACCATTGTGAAAGTTCTTCGTGCCGAGACACCACGTGATGATCGGGTGTGATAGGCTCTACGTTCAAATACAACGGGTGCAAAATAGTTGCACACGCGAAATACTCAGGTTAAACTTGACAAGCCTAGCATATACAGATATGGCCTCGGAACACAGAGACCGAAAGGTCGAGCGTGAATCATATAGTAGATATGATCAACATAGTGATGTTCACCATTGAAAACTACTCCATCTCACGTGATGATCGGACATGGTTTAGTTGATTTGGATCACGTGATCGCTTAGATGACTAGAGAGATGTCTGTCTAAGTGGGAGTTCTTAAGTAATATGATTAATCGAAATAAAATTTATCATGAACTTAGTACCTGATAGTATTTTGCTTGTCTATGTTTGTTGTAGATAGATGGCTCGTGCTGTTGTTCTGTTGAATTTTAATGTGTTCCTTGAGAAAGCTAAGTTGAAAGATGATGGTAGCAATTACACGGACTGGGTCCGTAACCTGAGGATTATCCTCATTGCTGCACAGAAGAATTACGTCCTGGAAGCACCGTTGGGTGCCAGGCCTGCTGCAGATGCAACTGACGACGTTAAGAACTTCTGGCAAAGCAAAGCCGATGACTACTCGATAGTTCAGTGTGCCATGCTTTACGGTTTGGAACCGGGTCTTCAACGACATTTTGAACGTCATGGAGCATATGAGATGTTCCAGGAGTTGAAATTAATATTTCAAGCAAATGCCCGGATTGAGAGATATGAAGTCTCCAATAAGTTCTATAGCTGTAAGATGGAGGAGAATAGTTCTGTCAGTGAACACATACTCAAAATGTCTGGGTATAATAATCACTTGATTCAACTGGGAGTTAATCTTCCTGATGATAGTGTCATTGACAGAATTCTTCAATCACTGCCACCAAGCTACAAGAGCTTCGTGATGAACTATAATATGCAAGGGATGGACAAGACTATACCCGAGCTCTTCGCAATGCTAAAGGCTGCGGAGGTAGAAATCAAGAAGGAGCATCAAGTGTTGATGGTCAATAAGACCACCAGTTTCAAGAAAAAGGGCAAAGGGAAGAAGAAGGGGAACTTCAAGAAGAACAGCAAACAAGTTGCTGCTCAAGAGAAGAAACCCAAGTCTGCATCTAAGCCTGAGACTGAGTGCTTCTACTGCAAGCAGACTGGACACTGGAAGCGGAACTGCCCCAAGTATTTGGCGGATAAGAAGGATGGCAAAGTGAACAAAGGTATATGTGATATACATGTTATTAATATGTACCTTACTAATACTTGCAGTAGCACCTGGGTATTTGATACTGGTTCTGTTGCTAATATTTGCAACTCGTAACAGGGACTACGGAATAGGCGAAGATTGGCTAAGGACGAGGTGACGATGCGCATGGGAAATGGTTCCAAAAGTCGATGTGATCGCAGTCGGCACGCTACCTCTACATCTACCATCGGGATTAGTTTTAGACCTAAATAATTGTTATTTTGTGCCAGCGTTGAGCATGAACATTATATCTGGATCTTGTTTGATGCGAGACGGTTATTCATTTAAATCAGAGAATAATGGTTGTTCTATTTATATGAGTAATATCTTTTATGGTCATGCACACTTACAGAGTGGTCAATTTTTATTAAATCTCGATAGTAGTGATACACATATTCATAATGTTGAAGCCAAAAGATGCAGAGTTAATAATGATAGTGCAACTTATTTGTGGCACTGCCATTTAGGTCATATCGGTGTAAAGCGCATGAAGAAACTCCATACTGATGGACTTTTGGAATCACTTGATTATGAATCACTTGGTACTTGCGAACCGTGCCTCATGGGCAAGATGACTAAAACGCCGTTCTCCGGAACTATGGAGCGAGCAACTGATTTGTTAGAAATCATACATACCGATGTATGTGGTCCAATGAATGTCGAAGCTCGTGGCAGGTATCGTTATTTTCTCACCTTCACATATGATTTGAGCAGATATGGGTATATCTACTTGATGAAACACAAGTCTAAAACATTTGAAAAGTTCAAAGAATTTCAAAGTGAAGTAGAAAATCATCGTAACAAGAAAATAAAATTTCTACGATCTGATCGTGGAGGAGAATATTTGAGTTACGAGTTTGGTTTACATTTGAAACAATGCGGAATAGTTTCGTAACTCACACCACCCGGAACACCACAACGAAATGGTGTGTCCGAACGTCGTAATCGTACTTTACTGGATATGGTACGATCTATGATGTCCTCTTACTGATTTACCGCTATCATTTTGGGGTTATGCTTTAGAGACGGCCACATTCACGTTAAATAGGGCACCATCAAAATCCATTGAGACAACGCCTTATGAACTGTGGTTTGGCAAGAAACCAAAGTTGTTGTTTCTTAAAGTTTGGGGTTGCGATGCTTATGTGAAGAAACTTCAACCAGATAAGCTCGAACCCAAATCGAAGAAATGTGTCTTCATAGGATACCCAAAAGAGACAATTGGGTACACCTTCTATCACAGATCTAAGGGCAAGATTTTCGTTGCTAAATTCAAATCCTTTCTAGAGAAGGAGTTTCTCTCAAAAGAAGTGAGTGGGAGGAAAGTAGAACTTGATGAGGTAACTGTACCTGCTCCCTTATTGGAAAGTAGTTCATCACAAGAACTAGTTCCTGTGACAACTACACCAATTAGTGACGAAGCTAATGATATTGATCATGAATCTTCAGATCAAGTTTCTACTGAACCTCGTAGGTCTACCAGAGTAAGATCCGCACCAGAGTGGTACGGTAATCCTATTCTGAAAGTCATGTTACTTGACCATGGCGAACCTGCGAACTATGAGGAAGCGATGATGAGCCCAGATTCCGCAAAATGGCTTGAAGCCATGAAATCTGAGATAGGATCCATGTATGAGAACAAAGTATGGACTTTGGTTGACTTGCCCGATGATCGGCAAGCTATTGAGAATAAATGGATCTTCAAGAAGAAGACTGATGCTGATGGTAATATAACTGTCTACAAAGCTCGACTTGTTGCAAAAGGTTTTCAACAAGTTCAAGGGGTTGACTATGATGAGACTTTCTCACCCGTAGCGATGCTTAAGTCTGTCCGAATCATGTTAGCAAGTGCCGCATTTTATGATTATGAAATTTGGCAAATGGATGTAAAAACTGCATTCCTGAATGGATTTCTGGAAGAAGAGTTGTATATGATGCAACCGGAAGGTTTTGTCGATCCAAAAGGTGCTAACAAAGTGTGCAAGCTCCAGCGATCCATTTATGGACTGGTGCAAGCATCTCGGAGTTGGAATAAACGCTTTGATAGTGTGATCAAAGCATATGGTTTTATACAGACTTTTGGAGAAGCGTGTATTTACAAGAAAGTGAGTGGGAGCTCTGTAGCATTTCTGATATTATATGTAGATGGCATATTGTTAACTAGAAATGATATAGAATTTCTGGATAGCATAAAGGGATACTTGAATAAAAGTTTTTCAATGAAAGACCTCGGTGAAGCTACTTACATATTGGGCATCAAGATCTATAGAGATAGATCAAGACGTTTAATTGGACTTTCACAAAGCACATACCTTGATAAAGTTTTGAAAAAGTTCAAAATGGATCAGCCAAAGAAAGGGTTCTTGCTTGTATTGCAAGGTGTGAAGTTGAGTCAGACTCAATGCCCGACCACAGCAGAAGATAGAGAGAAAATGAAAGATGTTCCCTATGCTTCAGCCATAGGCTCTATCATGTATGCAATGCTGTGTACCAGACCTGATGTATGCTTAGCAATAAGTTTAGCAGGGAGGTACCAAAGTAATCCAGGAGTGGATCACAGCGGTCAAGAACATCCTGAAATACCTGAAAAGGACTAAGGATATGTTTCTCGTTTATGGAGGTGACAAAGAGCTAGTCGTAAATGGTTACGTCGATGCAAGCTTTGACAATGATCCGGACGATTCTAAATCGCAAACCGGATACGTGTTTTATTAAACGGTGAAGCTGTAAGTTGGTGCAGTTCTAAACAAAGCGTCGTGGCGGGATCTACATGCAAAGCGGAGTACATAGCTGCTTCGGAAGCAGCAAATGAAGGAGTCTGGATGAAGGAGTTCATTTCCGATCTAGGTGTCATACCTAGTGCATCGGGACCAATGAAGATCTTTTGTGACAATACTGGTGCAATTGCCTTGGCAAAGGAATCCAGATTTCACAAGAGGACCAAGCACATCAAGAGACGCTTCAATTCCATCCGGGACCAAGTCCAGGTGGGAGACATAGAGATTTGCAAGATGCATACGGATCTGAATGTAGCAGACCCGTTGACTAAGCCTCTTCCACGAGCAAAACATGATCAGCACCAAGACTCCATGGGTGTTAGAATCATTACTGTGTAATCTAGATTATTGACTCTAGTGCAAGTGGGAGACTGAAGGAAATATGCCCTAGAGGCAATATAAAGTTATTATTTATTTCCTCATATCATGATAAATGTTTATTATTCATGCTAGAATTGTATTAACCGGAAACATAATACATTTGTGAATACATAGACAAACTTAATGTCACTAGTATGCCTCTACTTGACTAGCTCATTAATCAAAGATGGTTATGTTTCCTAACCATAGACATGTGTTGTCATTTGATTAAAGAGATCACATCATTAGGAGAATGATGTGATTGACTTGACCCATTCCGTTAGCCTAGCACTTGATCGTTTAGTATGTTGCTATTGCTTTCTTCATGACTTATACAAAGTTCCTACAACTATGAGATTATGCAACTCCCGTTTGCCGGAGGAACACTTTGTGTGCTACAAACGTCACAACGTAACTGGGTGATTATAAAGGAGCTCTTTAGGTGTCTCCAAAGGTAGATGTTGAGTTGGCGTATTTCGAGATTAGGTTTTGTCACTCCGATTGTCGGAGAGGTATCTCTGGGCCCTCTCGGTAATGCACATCACTATAAGCCTTGCAAGCAATGTGACCAATGAGTTGGTTACGGAATGATGCATTACGTAACGAGTAAAGAGACTTTCCAGTAACGAGATTGAACTAGGTATTGAGATACCAACAATAGAATCTCGGGCAAGTAACATACCGATGACAAAGGGAACAACGTATGTTGTTATGCGGTTTGACCGATAAAGATCTTCGTAGAATATGTAGGAGCCAATATGAGCATCCAGGTTCTGCTATTGGTTATTGACCGGAAACAGTTCTAGGTCATGTCTACATAGTTCTCGAACCCGTAGGGTCCGCACGCTTAAAGTTACGATGACAGTTTCATTATGAGTTTGTATGTTTTGATGCACCGAAGGTTGTTCGGAGTCCCGGATGTGATCACGGACATGACGAGGAGTCTCGAAATGGTCGAGACATAAAGATTGATATATTTGAAGACTGTATTTGGATATCGGAATTGTTCCGGGAGAAATCGGGATTTTTCCGGAGTACCGGGGGGTTACCGGAACCCCCCCAGGGGATAATGGGCCTACATGGGCCCTAAGGAAGAAGAGGAGGGCCGGCCAGGGCAGGCCGCGCGCCCCCTCCCCCTCTAGTCCGAATAGGACAAGGAAGGAGGGGGGCGGCGCCCCCCTTTCCTCTTTCCCCTCCCCCTTTCCTTCTCTTCCAAGGCAAGAGGGGGGAGTCCTACTCCCGGTGGGAGTAGGACTCCTCCAGGTGCACACCTAGGGGCCGGCCGCACCTCCCCCCTCCCTCCTTTATATATGGGGGCAGGGGGCACCCCATAACACACAAGTTGATCTTCGTGATCATTCCTTAGCCGTGTGCGGTGCCCCCCTCCACCATATTCCACCTCGGTCATATCGTTGCGGTGCTTAGGCGAAGCCCTGCGTCGGTAGAACATAATCATCGTCACCACGCCGTCGTGCTGACGGAACTCATCCCTGACACCCTGCTAGATTAGAGTCCGGGGATCGTCATCGAGCTGAACGTGTGCTGAACTCGGAGGCTCCGGATGTTCGGTGCTTGGATCGGTCGGATCGTGAAGACGTACGACTACATCAACCTCGTTGTCATAACGCTTCCGCTTACGGTCTATGAGGGTACGTGGACACACTCTCCCCTCTCGTTGCTATGCATCACCATGATCTTGCGTATGCGTAGGAATTTTTTTGAAATTACTACGTTCCCCAACATATAGAGTCCCTCGGCTATAGTTCTTCTGGTTGGCTCGTCTTCATCGTGTCAGACATCGGTGCGTCGTCGGACGTTCGGTGCCTGTAGCTTGTCGGCAACTCCTTCTCTTGCTTCTTGTGTTCCACTTCCTTGCCTTCTTGTCCATTTCTCCTAGCTGCTCCATGGTCTTCCTCTTTGTTCCTGGTCATGCATAGCACAGTGGTGGGAAAAAAGCTAGCCACAACTTTCGTTGGTGGCGTGCCATTTTCCATCAATGCTAGCACTATTTTTTTCCAAATAGTGCTGGTGTCGGCATAATTGGCATGTCAGCTATATATCGTAGTCCTCGCGTGGATATTTTGCCACACATAACTACTATGTGGTCCCAACTGTGCTGACCAATTGGAAGATACTGCTGGGGTGGACTTTATATACACACCATAGATAAATAATCTAGTGCTATCGTGCCCTACTTGGGAACGCCAACACTAAGTTTTGCCTATATATAGAAGTGTTAGCAGCCATTGTTTCTCAAATACATTCACTTCCATTCTCCACAAAATTCTACTCCCTCTTAGCTAGCTCCTTTGGTGACAATGGACCCACCGGAGCTTGTCGAATCGGCACGAGCCCCGCGTGCGAGCCCACGTCGGCGGGGTGTGTCAAAAGTTTGCCACCTTGGCTGAGCTCTTCTCTGGCCCCGTTGGCTACGGCATGAACTCGCCATGGCCAATGCAGCCGGCCCTATCCAGCAAATCATCCCGCTGTAGCGCGACGTCCATTCGATCTGGCAGCTACGCCACCGGAGTTGAAGTTGCTAGGAATCGAGCGAGGGCACCTGTGCTGCTTTGCGGCTAGCGATGCCCTACTGATAAGCATATGTCGCACACAGAATGGAATCCAGAGCAAGAGTTCTACATCTGTTCTAACCGTGGAAAGGTAATGTGATAGAAAATACCTCTCATTTCTGCTAATTTGCAAAATTCAACTCTATCGTCCAGCTAGTGTCTCTCACATGAATATGTGTATGTATATTGTGATCCATAGACAACATGGACAAAACATTGCTACACATGGATATGGGTAGATCTCGTGCAGAAGTACGTAAGCGAGTTGCTCGAGTACTCCATTGGACCACTGAGACAACAGATAGATGAGATGCAGCTCAAGACTGATGTGATGCGCGGCCAAATCCAAAAATGTAAGATGCTTCGATATGCACTTTTAGCTGGTGTCATGATTGGCCTCATTCTCCCAGCTGGATCGGCGGCAGCATTTTGTCTCCTCGGAGTCATTACATTGACGATGTTCTTAGTCTAGATCAAGTAGTAGAAGTTATATTTTTTTTATTGTTTTCATCCTTCAACTATTATGTATCTAGGCCAGATTAATGAGATCGATGTTGTTCTAATTATTGATCTTGAGAACTATACTTCAGTATGTTTATATATTTACACAAAATAATAAAGTAAAATAGAAAATTAACAAAATAATAAATAATATGATAATAAAACAATAATAATAAACTAACCATCTATATGAATATAAAAACAATGCGTCTAACAAATAGAAGGAAAAAAGAAAAATTAATAAAATTAAATACAATAGCAATGGCATTGGCATTGGCCACGTCAGCTAAAGCCAACAATTACAACGCTGGCTCCGGATTAATTAACCACCCACCCACACATCAAGCTTAGGGCCCAGGTGGCATGGTGTACTGTACCGGGGGTGGCCCGTCGACCAGGAAGCATGTCAATTACCGGCCTTAGGGCCCAGGTGGCTTGGCAGCGGCCAGGGACCCTTCGTTTCAAAGGAAGCCTGACTTTCGGATAATCACCATCATGGCGTGCAAGCCAAGGTCCCCTTGGCCAACTTAGAGGTGAGGTCGGTTAGGAAACCTATAAACCCTAGCTCGCATTTCCCTTTATAAGGCGAGGCTAGGGTAGATTGAACCACCGAGGGACATCTGATCAATAGTGTATACCTCGGTATCTATCA
>NC_057801.1:313842246-313856087 GCF_018294505.1 Triticum aestivum
CACCATCAATGAAAAAACAAAATAGGAGTAGGATATTACCTCGACCATGAGGGCCCGAACCTGGGTAAAACCCATGTGTGTGATCCCCTCTTGTACATCCAGTCATGCTCTCCACCCTACAAGGACATTGACGGTTTTCGGTATCGTCATAACCCATCATATGTGCTTCGTAAGGCAAAGGATGGATTTGTTTACGCTAAATTTGTTGGTCCCTAGAATGCTTTTAGATTATATGTTGTTTCGGTTACTAAGACCCTTATGACTAGCATTCAAGGACCCATTACACAATGGGTACCTGAAGTCAAGACTTGTTTGTGTGTATGATGGATCCTCCAATGGAAGAAAATGGATAATTGATAGTGGTTGCACTAATCATATGACCGGAGAGTGACTTGTGTGTGGACTTCCTTACGCTATGAAGCAATATTCAATAGTCTTTGATGATAATGGAAGAGGAAAGGTACTTGGATTGGGGTAAAGTGGCAGTAACTAATGATATACAGAGTATCCATTAAGAATGACATGCTTGTCCAATCCCTTCATAACAAGTTGCTTTTCGTTCTTCAATTGTCTTATGTCGGCGATATAATATTTGGTCTTGTGTGAAGAGATATTATCAAAGTGGCATTTGTTAAACATGTCTAGACAACCTTTACATGATTGATTTCTCAAAAGAAAGAAGTTCACTTGAGTCTATGGAGTTCTTACTCCTTTTGTCAAATTAGGAATTGTCTATTATGGGTCTTCGGAATGCTCGTGAGATAATAACCATTAATGCTTGGTATTTGTGCTGGGAAAAGTGTAAATTAGTTTATGAGGAGACAATTCAAGATGTTGATCAGATTACTATGAGGATTCATACTCTAACAAATAACTATGTAGATGCATCCATAAAAAGAGGGGGCTGGATTCGAGAGCGGCGAAAGAGTGGACGGGCTCGCCTGCTCCTGGAAAGTGTACGAATAGGACAGAGACGCGTGTGTGCTTGTATTCAATGCAATCGTGTAGGTAAGTGAAGGATACGACCCGGCAAACAGATCATACGGTGACGGCGCCGTCTAGACAAACAGCACGATGAGGGTACAACGTGCATGTCTTCCGTTAGTACATAACGCGGGGGGCGATGGTACGGTGATGGCGCATGTATCCCGCAGCGACACTGGGTGAAGCTCGGCTCGCATGAGATCCGATGCCTGGCACATGACGCACGGGGGAGCCGGCTCTAGGCAGGCTGCTTCTCTTCATCTTGCTTAGTGCGATGACGACGAACGACGCTCGGTTCCAGATCTCCTTTGCCTTTCTCGCTTGCTACCGCCGCCCTAGCCAATCTCGGTCCCCAATGCCACGGCCTCTCTAGTCCGCCGCTGGGAGGTGTTGGGCGCGTCGGAGCGCAGTGGTCGGGAACCTCGACCATCAACTACATGGCGAGCAACCAGCACAATCTCTCCTATCGATGTTTGCTACTCCAATTTTCAGAACCTGGGTTTGGTCATAATGCTGAATTGAGATTTAAAATGAGGTGTGTTAAAATTTCGTTTCTGTGATGGATTAATTCGTGTTTCATTGATCACACATGGTGAACAATTGCACGATACATCTAGTGCTGTTGTCTGTACTCTGTAGTGCAATGCATTGGGGTTGGCATACGGCCTTCAAAAACTGAAAGTAATCTTAGGAGCAAAGTGAGGCCGGAGATTCTAACTTTACTGTTGAAAATTGAGATAAACTGGTGATTCTAACTATTGCTGGTGTAGGGCAGTGGAGTTGTTAGGTGTGGGATTGACGATTCTAACTTTGTTGGTGCAGGGGCAGTGGAGCTGTACAGGTGTGGGATTGACAGAATCAAGTGTGAATGGGTGATGTGTCCATTGAGCTATTTATAGATGGTTTCAAGATTAATAATGCACAATGTATTATTCTTTTATCTAAAATACATATGGATGTTCTGAAATTTGCCATGCGATGGTTGTGAAAAAAAAGAGATTATTTTGAAAATATATGTCTTCAATGGTTCTTCCTATGGAGCATGATCAAGCCACTGTCAAAATTGACTCCAGAATGTCAACATGCTCTTTGCTGTATCTGAAATGAGGATGCCAAGACAAGAGCAGAAGCTGGACATACACCCCACCAACAAAGAAGATACTAGGAAATTTTCATGACAAATGCTCAAATATGTGTATATAAATTCATTTCCACAAAAAGGAAATGTGTATATAAATTGAAAGGCTTGTAGTTCAATTATTCTGACATTTCTTTGTAATCTGAGAGTTTGCAAGGATTGTATTAGTCAAGTTGCAAGTAAATGCAGATCTCTTTGTACTCTATACAATGTATGCAAGTCATTTTTTGTCTAACAAGTATCCGTCATTAATAAGAGAAACAATCTTTGTAATCTCGGCTGAAGTCTGTGTCGTTGCTGACATCACAGTTTTGAAGTATATGCAATTCCATATTTCATTATTTTTAGAATAAGGGAGGCAACCTGAATTTTGAAGTCTTTATACAATCAAATAAGAGTACAAATATGTCTGGAAAATTACAATCTGACCATGTCAAACCATCCACAATTTGATCAATGTATAATTTGATGAAACCATCCAAATAAAATCAGTCCCATTGTTTGTCATGATTGGACTCGAAGAACAACAGATTCTCCGAGACAAAGCTCCACCGGTGCAATGCAAACACAACAAAAAGGCATTGTTCTGGTGTTAACCCTCCGAGCTCAATTCTAGGAAAGGAGGCACACCAAAGGGCCTTCAGTTCCCCTCGCAAAAAAAAAAGAAGGCCTTCAGTTCTTTGTGATAAGAGTGAAAAGAAAGACGACATCTTAATAACTAGATCCAACTTATGAATTCTCATTTTGTATTGAGGCTTGCAAGACATAGCACGCCAACTTCATAAAAAAATGAATAGCAGAAGTACAAAACTTAGTAACTACGTCCGCTTTCTCAAGTGTCATCTTGTACTGAAAGTTTATTTGAGGAAATTTGGCAACAAATAGCACACACCCACTTCACAAGAAAACAATGTGGAATATCAAGTACGTACTAAACTAAGATGTATGAAAAATTCTGTACGGTTGCATCACCTTCAGTTGCTCCGGAATTCCGTTTGGGGTACAGATCATCGCAGGCCGTTCTGCTCATGATCTATGCCGGCTACTGTGCCATGGTGCAAATTGCGGATCTTGAACTCCCAAAGCTTGGCCTCCTTGCTCCTATGGTGGCACTATTTGTGGCAATGGTGGTGTGGCTGGATCAAGTGAGGCAAGGTGGTCGACATAAGCTTGCTGTCACCTATAGAAATCGCATCCACCACCTGACGGCTGTCGTTGATCGTCGAAAAAGGCTCAGAAATGAGATGTTGAACAGATCTGAAGAAATCGATGCAAAAACTGGACACTTACATTTTAGTACAAAGTTGTACTAAGTGTGCGTCAATTAATATGGATCGAAGCGAGCACATACTTTTATTCCACAGAACTAGATGTGATCGACCCCAACGACCATACCAGCCAAACCCTCTAAAATGACAAACGATTTGCACACAACACAAGCATTGAAGATGGCCCTTCATTCCTCGGGTTCTTCTTGAGCAGCCCGTAACACATCATCAGCCGCACAAATTCCCGTGCTCCTCGCACAAGCAGAAGGCCCTGAAAGCAGCTGTTTGCTGAAAAGTGACGAGGTTCTTCTGCAGATTTCAAGGCCAACACCATAAAAGATCTAGCTGAGAAAATTCACATCATCTAGATTTAGCAAAGAATAAAAAAACTAGCAATATGTAGCTTCGTTAGTGGCCACATCATCTTATCCCCATCATACTGCTTGATTGCATGAAGCATACACATTCTGGACTTGTCCCTGCAAAAAAAGGCAAGACAACGCATGACCTCCAAAACAGGCCTCCATGTGAAAGAAGCTTAGGAAGATATAAAGGTGGGACAGAATTTTCATCCGTAAGCCCGGATTGACAATCAGATGTTGATGCCACATTTTAGAGGGTTTCACACCAGTGAGTGAAACCCAGATTGACAATCAAATTTTGGTATGCTTAGGTATATTCAGAAGTTTTAGACATATTCAGAGGTTTAGACATATGTGTGACAGTTGTTCATGCAGAATTTCCAGTCACACTAAAGTCAGTTGTGGTCAGTACATATTGGCATGTTCAAGTTTATTTGCTTCAGCAGTGAGAAAAGCCAAAGAGAAGTCAATTTCAATATTTACCTGCTGCCAACAAAATCGATGCCATATGTTGCATCATATGGAGCTGACCTCGGAGTTGAATCCCAGAATGGTTCATCCCTTCGACAAAAACAACATTCTCTGCCAAGACAACAAGACAAGCATGGATTTTCAAGTTAGTCGGTAGATTCATTTTGCAGTGGCTTGCTTAACAGGTGGCAATCAAGTACCTCCATTCCTAGCAGCCACGCTCACGGCGCAAATTGAGCCGGCGCAAGAGCAAGTTGGACCGTCAAGCTACAGGTGCCTTGGATTGTGCAGTTAATATTCAGTGAATCTGCTGCTAGAACAGCTTTGTCCTAAATTGATAGGCTGAGTTAGCAGAGCTGATGCCACCTTGTTAGACTGTATTTACATGTGTATATTGTAACGTTGTATATCACCTCATTATATATATATGTGATAGGCCACCCCTAGAGGGTTGTGCCGGTTCCCCCCAAAGCCTATTGTCTTACATGGTATCACGCTAGGTTACGTCCGCTTCCGCCTAAAAACCCTAAACCGCCGCCGCCGCCGCCACCGCCGCCGCCGCCGTCGCCCGACTGCTATGACGTCCGCCGCTGCGTCCGGCTCCACCGCCACCGGTTTTCTGCCGGCCTCCCTCGCGGCACTTCTCTCGAGGCCGCTGGATGCCGCCTCCCTTCAGGCGCCGATCGGGACACGGAGCGTCGGCTCCCTCTTCGCGCTCCCGCCGGCTGCTACTTCGCCCGGGCAGGCGCTTGTGGCCCACACCGCCGCCGCCCCGTCAACCGCGGCTGTCGCGCCCTCGGCCACTGCGCCGCTGGTGGCGGAGGACGTCGCGCTGGCAGGCTTCGCGGCGTCAACCGCGGCCATCTCGCCCTCTGTCACCGCGCCGGCTGCCCCTCTGACTGTCTCCACGGTGGTCTCACCTCAGCCAGTCTCCTCGATGGGATCCCAGCCGCCGCCGCCGTTTCACTTCGGCCATCTCATCACCATCAAGTTGTCGTCGGACAATTACATCTTCTGGCGCGCGCAGGTTCTTCCGCTTCTTGGGAGTCACTATCTGCTTGGCTATGTCGACGGCTCTCTCCCTTGCCCTCCTGCGCTGGTTGACAGCGTGCACGGTCCGGTCTATAATCCGGCTCACCGTGTCTGGACAGGGCAGGATCAGGCGAACCTCTCCTCCATCCAGGGGTCGCTCTCTCCGGCCGTTGCTGGGCTTGTTGTCTTCGCCAAGACGTCCCATGAGGCATGGACTATTCTTGAGCGCTCGTTTGCGGCACAGTCGCAGGCTCGTGTATCTGGGCTCCGTCGCCAACTTGGGGAGTGTCAGAAGCTTGACTCCACCGCCACTGAGTTCTACAACAAAGTCAAGAGTCTCGCCGACACGCTGGCCTCCATTGGACAGCCCCTCACCGACTCCGAGTTCAACTCGTTTATTGTCAATGGTCTTGATGAGGAGTATGACGCCCTAGTCGAGATCATCAATGAGAGGGGCAACTCCACTCCCATGCCAGCACACGAGGTCTTTTCACGCCTCCTGCTTACTGAGCAACGAGTCGAGACGCGCCGATCCAGGGGCAACGGCGCCCTCTCGGCAAACGCCGCCACCAAGGGTGGTCGCTCCTCTGCTTCATCCAGGGCTCCTTCGGGGCAGTCACCACCACCCGCCTCGGCCCCTCCTCCTACTGCGACGCTACCAGGGGCTGGCGGTCCACGTGTGTGCCAGCTTTGTGGTCGCGATGGGCACTGGGCCTCGAAGTGTCACAAGCGCTTCCAGCGGGGTTTTCTTGGTCTCGGCAATGACGGGAAGGATACACGCAACTTTGCTCGTCAGGTCGCCATGGCTGATCGTCCGCCGCCGCAGAAGCCACAGGGACACACTCAGTCCTACTCCATTGATCCCCACTAGTACATGGACTCTGGGGCGACAGAGCACCTGACCAGTGAGATGGGGAAGCTTCACACTCGTGAACCCTACCATGGCTCCGACAAGATCCACACCGCCAATGGAGCAGGTATGCACATCTCTCATATTGGTCAAGCATCACTTCTCACTAGACATGCCAATAGGAGTCTTCAACTTCGCAATGTTCTTCGAGTTTCATCTGTGACACGTAATCTTCTTTCAGTTCCTAAACTCACTCGTGATAATAATGTGCTTTGTGAATTTCATCCTTTTGATCTTTTTATTAAGGATCGGGGCACGAGGGACATTCTTCTTAGTGGGCGGCTCTGCCAAGGTCTCTATCGTCTGGAGCATCCTGGCGTCGCTCGCGTCTTCAGTGGAGTTCGGGTATCTCCGTCACAGTGGCATGCTCGTCTTGGTCACCCGGCCACACCTATTGTCCGGCATGTTTTGCGTCGTCATGAGCTTCCTAGTGTGTCTAGTAATAAAGATGTAGCAGTGTGTGATGCTTGTCAGCAGGGGAAGAGTCATCAACTTCCCTTTTCGGAGTCCAGTCGTGAGGTGAAACATCCTTTAGAACTTGTGTTTTCAGATGTATGGGGTCCTGCTCAGACTTCTGTTAGTGGTCATAATTACTATATCAGTTTTGTTGATGCTTACAGCCGCTTTACCTGGCTTTATCTTATCAAACGTAAATCTGATGTGTTTGACATTTTTGTTCAGTTCCAAAAACATGTTGAACGCCTTCTCAAGCACAAAATTGTTCATGTTCAGTCGGACTGGGGTGGCGAGTATCGCAACCTCAACTCCTTCTTTCAGTCGCTTGGGATCACTCACCGTTTAGCATGTCCACATACACATCAGCAGAATGGTTCAGTAGAACGTAAGCATCGTCACATTGTTGAAGCTGGTCTGACTCTTTTGGCCCATGCATCTGTTCCGTTTCATTTTTGGAGTGATGCTTTCACCACTGCATGTTTTCTCATCAATCATACTCCCACTCGTGTTTTGAATATGAAGACTCCCATTGAAGTTCTCCTTAATGAACAACCGGACTACACCTTTCTCAAGGTGTTTGGGTGTGCTTGCTGGCCCCATCTCCGTCCATATAACAAGCGTAAGCTCGAGTTTCGTTCCAAGAAGTGTGTTTTTCTTGGTTATAGCTCTCTTCATAAAGGATACAAATGTCTTCATGTGCCCACTAATCGTGTCTACATCTCTCGGGATGTTGTGTTTGATGAGCATGTTTTTCCCTTTGCCAAACTCCCTGTGTCCACTACCGAGCCACCTGTCATGCATTCATCCTCTGTTGCTTCTGACCAATTTGATGATGTTGCATATTCTCCTCTATTGTTGCCTAACCATGGTGCAGGCACTGGTCGTGGGGCTCGTTTGGAGATTCTGGAAGTGCCATCTTCCTCTTCGTCGCCATCGCCTTCATCCTCGGCACCTTCTGTTGTGCATGAGGAGCACATGGCGCCCCTGCATGGCCTCGGTTTCCGTGCTCATGCACGGCCGATCGACGTCCTGGCCCAGTCGCCTCTGGCTTCTGGGCTGCCTTCGCCATCGTCGCTCCTTGCAACCCCGCCGACTGGGCCGGCCTCCTCGGTCCCCGTCTCGCCCAGGGCGTCGGGGCAGTCATCACCAGGCCTGGCCTCGCCCGCCCCTGCCTCGCCCAGGGTGTCTGGGCCCTTCTCACCAGGGCCGGCCTCGCCTGCTCTCGCCTCGCCAAGGCCGTCTGGGCCGGTGTCAACGGAGCTGGCCTCGCCCACTCTCGGTTCGCCCATGGCCTCTGAGCCCCTGTCGTCGGGCCAGTCTTCGCCATGCAGCCCAGAGTCGTCTGCCCCGAGCTCGCCTGAGGTGATTCCTGCATCTCCGGCGACCGTCACGTCTCCGTCACCTTCGCCTCCGCCGGCTCCTGCTGCTGCTCTACGTCCACATACGCGCAGTCGGAGTGGCATTTTTCAGCCTAAGCAACGTCACGATGGCACAGTTGCTTGGTTAGCGGCGTGCATGTCTGCTGCTCTCGCAGATCCATCCTCTGAGCCACGCACGTATCAAGCTGCTATGCGCATTCCTCATTGGAGAGAGGCCATGGAGCAGGAGTATCAAGCGCTTCTTCGCAATCAGACATGGACTCTTGTTCCTCCACAATCACGGGTAAATGTCATTGATTCCAAATGGGTTTTCAAAGTGAAGAGGCATTCTGATGGGTCCATTGAGCGCTATAAGGCTCGTCTGGTTGCTCGTGGTTTTCGACAGCGTTTTGGACATGACTATGAAGACACCTTCAGTCCAGTGGTCAAGCCTACTACCATCAGACTTCTTCTCTCTCTGGCTGTTACTCGAGGTTGGTTTCTTCGTCAGCTTGATGTTCAAAATGCTTTTCTTCATGGTGTCTTGGCGGAGGAGGTTTACATGCGCCAGCCTCCGGGTTTCTCTGATCCGGATCGCCCTGATCATCTCTGTCGTCTGTCCAAGGCAATTTATGGTCTGAAGCAGGCTCCTCGTGCTTGGCATGCTCGTCTTGCAATGGCTCTTCGTGCTCATGGTTTTGCATCATCAACTGCTGACTCCTCATTGTTTCTTCTTCAAAGGCCTGAGGTTACTATGTACTTGTTGGTCTATGTAGATGATATCATTTTGGTCAGCTCCTCTCAGTCGGCTGCTACTGCGCTTGTTCGCTCACTTGGTGCTGATTTTGCGGTCAAGGACCTTGGGAAGCTTCATTACTTTCTTGGTGTGGAGGTTACTTCTCGTGCTGCTGGCCTTGTTATGACGCAGAAGAAGTACTCTCTAGATTTGTTGCAGCGAGCTGGGATGCTTAAGTGCAAACCGACGACTACACCCATGTCTACCACTGATAAGCTCAATGCTGTTGATGGTGTGCTTCTTTCTTCTTCTGATGCGACAGAGTACAGGAGTATTGTTGGTGGGCTCCAGTACTTGACGATCACGCGACCAGACATTTCCTATGCTGTTAACCGAGTCTGCCAGTATCTGCAGTCACCCCGTGACACTCATTGGTCTGCTGTTAAGCGGATTTTGCGCTATATTCGTTTCACGGTGGCTCATGGTTTGCATATTCGGCCGTCTGACTCTGGTTGTCTTTCAGCATATTCTGATGCAGACTGGGCTGGCAATCCGGATGACAGGCGATCCACGGGGGGTTATGCTGTCTTCTTTGGCTCTAACCTGATTGCCTGGAGTGCTCGGAAACATGCTACTGTCTCGCGTAGCAGTACTGAGGCTGAGTATAAGGCTGTGGCTAATGCCACATCAGAGATCATCTGGGTACAGTCCTTGCTTCAGGAGTTAAGTATACCCCAATCACAGCCTCCTGTTCTTTGGTGTGATAACATCGGTGCTACATACCTTTCTGCAAATCCGGTATTCCATGCCCGAACGAAACACATTGAAGTTGACTATCACTTTGTGCGTGAACGTGTCTCTCAGAAGCAACTACAAATCAAGTTTATTTCTTCCAAGGATCAACTTGCTGACATCTTCACCAAGCCATTGCCTTTGCCACAGTTTGAGACTTGCAGGCGCAATCTTACCCTTCTAGATTCATTAGAAAGTGGCTAAGATTGAGGGAGGGTGTTAGACTGTATTTACATGTGTATATTGTAACGTTGTATATCACCTCATTATATATATATGTGATAGGCCATCCCTAGAGGGTTGTGCCGGTTCCCCCCAAAGCCTATTGTCTTACACACCTATATAAGTCGCGTCCACCAGCTGATGGCTACCGTCGATTCAAAAAAAAGAAACCATATGAGAAGATATTGATTTGATTGAACATATCAGACAAAAAAATGCACGATTTGGGGATCGATTGAACGAGCCGCTAGGGTTTCTCCACACACGATTTGCGGATCGACCAACGGCGCCGCAGTAATGTGGTGGGTAGGTGGACGCCAGCCCCGCACCAACTGGATCGTACCGTTTGCCATGCCGTTTGCACCTACGGCCAACGTTGGTACAGTGCCATGACTCCGTCGCTATATCCTGAACGGCCGTCTACACACAGCGTACAACCGTCGGGCCTCCGTCCAAGAGTACGCATTAACTACCCGGCATACGCACCCTGGAATACCGCGTCCAGCCCATATCCCGCGACGAGTGAACGACGGAAGATACCATGAACAGGCATGCTCGTCCACGCCGATGAATTTTCGGGCTGGATTCGCCCTACTCTGGGTTTTGTTAAACTTGATGTTGATGCATCTATTGATGAAGATTTGCTTAGGCTACAATTAGAACTATTCTGAGGGATGACAAAGGCAAACTCATTGCGGGGGGAGTAAAAGAAATGTTTGGTGCACAAACGTCCTAACGGCTGAAGCTACGACACTCAGCTTTGTCTATCCCTTGTGCAAAGATGAGCCTCACATGTGTGTTCCGCCGCCGCCGTCACGATATGGTGAGGAATGAGCGGGAGTCGCTTGCGGTGTGCGTATGGGTGCAAAAGGAAAAACATGTGACGACTAGGGTTGGCTATGAGGGGAAAGGACTAGGCGTTGGTGGACTATTTGTTGGACTGGGCGTACCGTGGCAAGAAGTCAGCTACATAGACGGCAAGATTCGTCGACAAGGGCTTTGGCCACCTTTGAGAGCCAATCTCAAACCATTCTCATTCCTCAAGCATTCACATACAAGCAGCCTTGCATTACACCCACAAGGATGCAACAAATAATAATCCCTCCAATCCAAATCACTAAAGTTGTACTATTGCTGTGACAATTAATTTGGATCCGGAGCACAAATTCCAAGTGAAATTCAATCAGATGTTAGTATAAAAGAAAATTAGTAAGTGAAAGTACTAATAGAAAACCAACATAAGAATGGGGGCAAACCGCTGCACATAACCGTCCGACCATGGGTCTCCTGTCCGCAGTCTTTTCCTACATTTCAGCAAGGCTGTTTCCAGGACCCTAAGCCATGACCTCATGGTCACAAGGCAACAACTTTACAGCTGCGCCAAGGCCCCCCTTCCAAAACTAACATAAGAATGTCCTAATAATATGCTCGCAAACATGATGAACACCAACATTTCCAATAGGTTCCTTAACAACCATAAGTCTGAGTACTACAACAAAATACTCAGCAGATCCAGTCGCTGATTAAGTACAACTAGAGCATCTCTTACATCAAAGTTCATGTAACCCAACAGAAATGTAAAGGTGCTGTGTCTGAAAAGCAAACCCTCCTAGCCCCCACTTGGATCTTCAAGATGGCACTGGCAATTGTAGTTGATAATACGGGATCAGGTGTTGGGAATTCAAGAAACAACACTATATGGGTATCAAAACACGCCAATGCACCACTTGATCTAGACAACAATACTACTTACTGTATGTTGAAGTGTCGATCTGCTCAGGCAGCTCCTTGATGTCAACCTCAAACCTTTCTTGCACCTTCAAATAAAATATGTATGAAATTTCAGTTAGGCTGCACTACACTCATCATACCAAATATGTATATATATATATATATATATATATATATATATATAGGGAAAATCCATCCTGTTAGTGTGGATTTTTTAACACCCGGGGACTATACCACCCCTGCCACCCCATGTTATCCACGTTCAATGCATGCTTCGTGATCCGTGCAAACACTATGCTATCATCATTACTTTATCAAGATTCAGTTAATGAAGCATGCTAATGATCACACTAATACGGTTCCAGTAGAGTATGTCTTAGACTAGGGGTATCAAAATATTTGGTCATGAATACTTAACCAAAAAGATTCCCTAATAGTATAAAAAGTAGTATACCTTACTAACTTTCTATAATAGTACAAAAAAATTGGTTCGTGATTAAGACTTATATTCCTAAAAGAAGTTCCCCATGAACTCAAAAGATATTCCTCGAAAAAGATTCGTGTGTACACACATGTATCAACATTTTACCTTGTTAATACTTAGTGCTATGAACTCATCTAAGTACAATTAGACAAATGGAAGACTAATCAATGGCAGACCTAAAAGATGCTACACAGATCTCAAAGCCAGATCAGACGGAAGCCAGAGGGGTGGCAAAGGCATATACATATACATATATATATATATATACATATACATATACATATACATATATATATATATATAGAAGTTATACAAACCTGATTGAGGACGTCAGAGTCAGAGGCAGAAGCAACAAATGTTATTGCAAGCCCTTTGGTTCCAAAACGCCCAGCCCTTCCAACCTGTGGGGGTGGACCATGTTATGTTAGCCAGAGATAAGAACACCCAATCACAATCAGTAGGGCAAAGTTAAAATTACCCTGTGCAAGTATGTATCAGCAGAATCAGGCATGTCATAGTTTATGACAATATTGACACGCTCAATATCAATCCCCCTGCCAACCAAATCCGTAGCCACAAGGATCCTCTTGTGCCCTTCCTTGAAGTTCTTATACCGGGTCAGCCTATCCAAGAACCAATATTAGATAAAACTCAGGAACAAATACTAAAAACTGAAAAATAAAGCAAATTGCAAAATAGCTGCTGGGTACCAACTCAAAGGCTAGTCTGTAATTAATCACCTAGCTAGTACTCAAAGCCGTGTTGTGGGGTAGACTAGAGTTGAAACCCATAACATCTAAAAACCTAGTCTGGTTTTGGCACATGGATGGCTAACTTCCACACACCCCTGTCCATGGCTAGGTTCTTTGGTGATATCCCAGTCCTTCAGATCTATTTTTACGGACTCCTCCCATGTCAAGTCTAGTCTACCCCGACCTCTCGACATTATCAGCACGATTTCCGCTATAAACCGGCACCTCTTCTGGAGGCTTGCGTTGCATATGCCCAAACCATCCCAGGCAACGTTGGACAAGCTTCTCTTATAATCGGTGCTACCCTATGTTTTTAAGGCGGTAAGGCGAGGCAAGGCGCTGGGGGGGCGCCTCACTGCCTAAGCGCTAAGGCACAAGGCAAGGCGACGCCTTAGAGAGTTCTAAGTAGTAGAATTGAGCAGAATTTGGTAGGCAACTGCAGGAGAGGTAGGTGATGGTTGCTTGCTGCTGCCTGCTGTCCTGGAGAGGAGGGGGAGGCGGATCTGCTGGAGAGGAGGGGGAGGCGGATCTGCTGGAGAGGAGGGGGAGAAGCAGCCGGAGAGGAGGGGGAGAAGTTGCTGGAGAGGAGGGGGAGAAGCTCAGATCCAGCCGCCAGAGGTGGGGTTGGGGGAAAACTGAAACTGGTTAGGGCTCTCTCTCCCCCTGCTAGTAATTGTTGGCGCCCAGACTCTGTTTCCCGCCCTTCTCTTCCCGCCCAGAGCTCTGTTTCCCGCCTGAACTCCCTGCCCTGTCTAAGGCGTCTTCATTTGCCTAAGGCGGGAAGAATGGCGCCTAGGCGGACGCCTTGGACGCCCTATGGACTAAGGCGGACGCCTTAGGCATGCACGTAAGGCAAGGCCGACGCCTTGTAGCCTGGGGGCGCCCTGACGCCTAGGCGTCGCCTAAGCGACGCCTTAGGGACGCCTTAAAAACAATGACTGGATCGACTGCTTTTACTTTGGCTCAACGGTCTTTCCTGAATGAGAGCATACAGTGCAGCCCGATGTATTGAGTCAGGCAATTGCATTTCCGCTCCAGCTCTCAATTCTTCCTTCCGACCCATGATAAATCTGGTCACCAACAGTGTATCACTTCAGGAAGGCTCATACAGCTTGATGTTGTACACCAATTGGTGAAACTTGTTT
>NC_057801.1:313856097-313858895 GCF_018294505.1 Triticum aestivum
GGATCTGCTGGAGAGGAGGGGGAGGCGGATCTGCTGGAGAGGAGGGGGAGAAGCAGCCGGAGAGGAGGGGGAGAAGTTGCTGGAGAAGCTCAGATCCAGCCGCCAGAGGTGGGGTTGGGGGAAAACTGAAACTGGTTAGGGCTCTCTCTCCCCCTGCTAGTAACTGTTGGCGCCCAGACTCTGTTTCCCGCCCTTCTCTTCCCGCCCAGAGCTCTGTTTCCCGCCTGAACTCCCTGCCCTGTCTAAGGCGTCTTCATTTGCCTAAGGCGGGAGAATGGCGCCTAGGCGGACGCCTTGGACGCCCTATGGACTAAGGCGGACGCCTTAGGCATGCACGTAAGGCAAGGCCGACGCCTTGTAGCCTGGGGGCGCCCTGACGCCTAGGCGTCGCCTAAGCGACGCCTTAGGGACGCCTTAAAAACAATGGTGCTACCCCAACACTATCGCATATATCATCATTCCGGACCCGATCCATTCTTGTGTGGCACATATCCATCTCTACATGCGCATTTCTGCTACACCTAACTGTTGGACACGTCGCCTTTTAGTTGGACAACATTCTACACCACACAACATCGTAGATCGAATCGCCGCCCAATAAAACCTGATTTTTAGCTTTTGTGGCACTCTCTTCTCACAGAGTACACCAGAAGCTTGGCGCCCCATGGCACTCTCTTCATCGATTTCGTCATCCTTTTGCAGGCATAGACCCCAAATATCGAAAGGCGTCCTTCTAAAGTACCACCTGCCCATCAAGACCATAGAAGTACCACCTCCTCTTTGTGCCTAGTAGTACTAAAACCGCACCTCATGTACTCAGTTTTAGTTCTACTAAGCCTAAAACTTTTTGATTCAAAAGTCTATCTCCACAACTCTTAACTTACTATTAACCCCCATCCAATTATCGTCGACTAGCAAACTAATAGCATGATCCAAATTCTCAAATCATCCAAACAACAACAACAAAGCCTTTAGTCCCAAACAAGTTGGGGTAGGCTCTCAAATCATCCAAAGATAGGAACAATTACTGAAAGCTGAAAAATAAAAAAGAACTGCAGCTGTACATCATAATACTACCAATGCTAGTCATAATGTTGAGACGAGTTGCTGCTGGGGGTAACAACTAAAAGGCTAGTCTATAATTAGTTACCTAGCTAGTAGTCAAAGCTGTGTTGCTGACTGAAAAACTAGTCTACAATTAGTCCTCTATGAACTGCAAAAACGTCTTACATTTAGTTACAGAGGTAGTACTAAAATATATGAGGACAGCAGACCCATTGTTTTCTAAATAATAAAGGCTAATCTTACAAACAAAAAAAATCCACGACAATCTATATCTATATCTATACTCTATACCTACTAAGGTGATATTCTTGGTTTCGTCCCGCCTATGTGATTTTATTGGTTTCGGACACCTTCTCAGATTTTTTTATCCGTGCACCAATATTATTTATTTGATTTGTTTTTAAATTTTTACTATCTGAGTCTGAGGTGTTACTATTTTTTTACTATTATATTTTGCACATATGGGTAATAGAAAAAATATGTGGTGTTTGTGGGGTTCAAACTCAAGATCTCGCCTCACCATTATGATATAAACCAGTTGAGCAAGGTATCAATTGTGCCCGGACTGAAAAACGGTTTGTCCGTGTCAATTTTTTATAGCCCCACGGCACGGTCGCCATGCTGGGCCTGGCACGCACATGGTATTGGGCCAGAAAATTATTTGTTCCAGTATTGAATTGTCCCACATCGCTTTTTGACACCCCATCACACCAATTTATAAAAGTCTATCAATTGGAATCAATAAGCCGCCTCAACAAGTGGGCCCCAGTGGCTCACAATATGAGCAGAAAGGAATCTAATAATTAAAAGAAGGAAATAAATTCCGCTCGGATGTGCAAGAAGGAAAGAAATGAAAGAAGGAAATAAATCCCACTATTATGAGCAGGTGAGCATGAAGGAAATAATTGAAGGAGAAATAAATCCTGCAGTTATGAGCAGTTGAGAATTAAATAAATTTCGCTCCTACGAGTAGGAAAAGGAAGGAAGGAAAAGAATTAGAAGGAAAGAAATTTAAAGAGGAAATAAATTGGTCAAATTTAGAGGAAGGAAAAGAATTAGGAAGAAGGAATAAAATCCTGCGACCCCTTGAGCACCAACCCCGTCCTCCGCTCAGCGCCGTCCCAGCTGAGCATGCTCTGATCTAAGTTGTCATGAATTGTTACGCAAAAAATAAGAAATGTGATGAATTGCTCAAGTAGTGGTCCGTACGTGGAAGTCCAACATACATATATTGCTGATAACATCTACGGTGATGATCATAGCAATGTTCAGGACGGAAAGTAGATAGTGGCAGCGTGTGGGCTCGAATCATGGGAGTATGCTTGACCAAGAAGTCGCTCAGTCATAATACAAGTTCGTGTGTTGGCAGTTCTCTCTGTTCCACATGGCAGCAGCTTACTGTTATAGTATGTCACTGGTTAGTTTTTTGGAACATGAAATTGTTCATCCTGATCTCCGGCATTTTTCTAAAGCAAATCCTTTCAAGACTATGAAATATTTAAGAGAAATAATGGTCACAATAAACATGGGCCTATTTGGTTATGAGATAAAATAAGTTATGCTACTTGAAACATTCAGATAAATAATCCTGTATGTTATCCTACATCTTTTTCCACATTTTATTACCTTACGTAATTAGTACTTGGGCAGCCAACTATGTTGTTTTACTCCTAAAGGAATGAAGGAGAGGCAGGAAGGAACTAAAGAGGAATGAGAATGAGGTGCAGTGCACC
>NC_057801.1:313859105-313868208 GCF_018294505.1 Triticum aestivum
GTACTTTGCACACGACACTTCGTGGAGGAAATCTGGACGATGTCCATCTTAAACGGTGTTGATTTGCGAAAAGATGGAATCCAACGGGTGAGTTGATCCATCGTTCAAAATTCGGCTGAGAATTTGCCGTCCCTGTAGCAGTGCCCCATTTAAATGGGACTGTAGCTGGGTGAGATAAAGAAAGACCCCAAGATAAAAAAACTGAGAAGGTTGTGGCATATAAAATAGATGTACTATCCAACTAATTTCCCGTTCTCGATAGAAAAACAATATCTTATGCCAACTCAATCTCTTGGAGGTGCTCATAAGAGGTAGGGCGTGTGCTCATAGAGGTAGTTCACTATACTCAATCTCTTGGAGGTGCTCATAGAGGTAGGGCGTGTGTTTATAATGGTGAGTGTATTCTCGTGTATGTGAGCGAGTTCAATTGTACTGTGTTAAAAAAGGCTTTTTCATGATATTGCTTTTCTTCTTAACCTCGGCATGCGCCTTTTTGTCGCCGCTGGGTGGCATCGCATGGATGTCGTCGTGCCGTGGACTTTTTGACGGACATATGCTAATTTTCTCTCCCATTGCAACGCACGGGCATTTGTGCTAGTCAGAACATAATATGATAAACAAAACTAGAAAGGACTATGCCGGGAAGGAATTAGAGAAGACATACCTCTCCTCCTGTGTCATTCCCGAATGTATGCAGATCGCAGGAAAATTGCATTCACAGAGCAGCCTGTTAAGTTCTGAAGCTCTACCAACACTTTTAACAAATATCACAATTTGGTTGAAGTCGAGCGCATCTAAGAGATCATTCAATTTCCGATTCTTCTCCGCCTCACTTAGTTTAATATAGTGCTGGAATCACAGCAAAAATGTTGACGCGGTTGATAAAGAATGAGGTTGATACGAGATGAATAAACAAAATGTACGAATGGCTAGTGGATAGTTCACTATACCTGAACTAGACCATGAAGGGTCAGTTTAGCCTCATCGTCAACATAAATTTCCATGGGCTGTAAGGTGACAAATGACGAAGATATTAGAATTCTGGCAACAATGTAACTCTAGCCACTCCAAACGAACGGCATATCAATTCTTCACTTTGTATGAATTTTCAGCCTCCACCAGGAGCTTCATTTATGCGCACTGCAATTTGCGAAACCATAGCCAACACGTTTTGCAACAGTGGCTTTGACATAAGATTTCCAGTCAAGAGAATTCTGCTTCGTCTGCCTTCACCATGAGAACAGTGGGAGAACCAGAAGCAGTTTACTCCAATCAAACGGAAACCAAAAGTGTGGAGGCCACAGAAAACTGGAGAAAACAACGCCCACTGGACTTAAAACCCCTACGACATCGGTGCCCTACCGACCCCAATTCCCATGTTCTTCATGAATGTTTCACAATTCACATCGAGAACAAAAGAATTCATTCCATCGCAGCCCATTGGAATGTGCACAGATACCAATTGACAGACCAAGGTGGAAGTAGCCGAATAACTCAATCCACCAAAAACGATCAATATGATCAGCAAGCAACCAGCAATCCTACTGACAAAAAATTACCACCTCTCCTATCTATGTATGAGCATAACCACCAGAAGGGAGGAGGTTTTAAATAGGAAGAAGCACTAGAGAAATGAGGTAGGCCGCATGACATTACATCTTGCATAAATTTCTTGCAAACCGGGCGAATTTCCTTGCTGAGTGTTGCTGAAAACATCATCACTTGTTTATCATGGGGTGTCATCTTGAAGATCTCCTGGACATCTCTACGCATGTCTGAAGAATATAACATAGGTTAATATCAGAGCTCTGAACTACAGAAAAACAGGCATATGAACAGAAACTTATGCTGAAGTGAACTGAACTATTATAAACATTGAAAAATGGCCTGGAACCAGCAGCCTACCAAGTGAATCAAGCATCTTGTCACATTCATCAAGAATGAAATGCCTCACATTCTTCAATGAAAGGTCCTTGTCTCTAGCCAGAGCTAGGATCCTTCCAGGTGTGCCAACCACAATGTGAGGACATTCATTCTTCAACAAATCCTTGTGTTTTTTTATGTGAACGCCACCATAGAAGACAGCAACTTTTGTTTCTGACAGGTACTTGCTAAACCTCTCGAATTCATTGCAAATCTACAATATATAAAGTAAAAAGGACAATTAGCACCAGCAGGCATATCTGACATTGTTGCTAGAATAAAAATGAAAAAATATGTATGCAAACCTGGTATGCTAACTCTCGTGTATGGCATAACACAAGTGCAGCTACTTGCCCAGCAACCGGATCAATCTGCTGGAGAGTTGAGAGGACAAAAACAGCAGTCTTGCCCATCCCAGATTTTGCTTGACAGATGACATCCATTCCGAGAATGGCTTGAGGGATGCATTCATGTTGCACTGATGTGGAGCCAAACAAAATAGGAGTAGCACCAGTGAGAAATATTTAACCTTCTGGGCCCACTAATGGAGAGTTTTACCATATCCTCTCCTCCGACCGAAAATGTCAGAAGAAATTATACCTGCACATCAGCAAAACAGGGACGGTCACATTGGGACATACTTAACATATAACAAACTAAAAGATGGATGTTCAAACATGCTTGATTTGATTTTGTATTAGAACTATCAGATCATGGGAAACAATTTCTTGTTCTTGGCCCAGTTATATGATTTGCACTTATCCTTCATCATGCTAGCATGTTCGGTTCTTAGCATGTTAACTGTCCTTAAAAGAAAATCTACTATAAGAACTGAGAGCATACGTGCTTTGATGCCTGGGGCATGTATTCAAATATATGCATACGAGGATCTCAGCTAACAGAATAACTCAGAAGTAGCACCTCATGGGGAAGAGTAAAAAAAATGAAACAAGTGATTCTTCTTTTTTGTCTTTCATTCACTGTTGAATGTAACAATAATCTTATACTGACAAAAGGTGACACTTCAGCTACGAATCTAATCAAGCAAAGCTAAGATGTGTCCATAACAGGGTTTACAAAAAACAATAGTATACTGTGTTCTCTTTCTCTCCATCTATTTTCTTTTTAGAAATGCAGTTTTGGCTGAATCTCTCTATAAGCATTCTTGTAATTATCACAACCAGTGCACTGGTCTCGGCTCAGAATCCATAACAATAAAACCGGATTGCTGTTGGCAGTGCAATTACGACTCGAGCTATCAACTATATGTCTATATGTGCTCAACAAACAAATAATTGCTTTCCCACAACAAAAAAAACAAACAAATAATTGCAATTCAAGAGTCCACAGCGTACTATTCATGTAGATCCAATTCTGATGGCTCTAAATTTTTTTAAGAACTTGCCTTCGGAAGGATGCTCAAACCCGCAGTCCTGGATCGCACGGAGCAGCTCTGGCTTGAGCAGGAAGTCCCTGAACCCTGAGCTGTGGATTCCCACGTAACCCCTGTCCAAACACCACAAACCATGCCAGGTGAGATGAGATCCCTCGACCACGAACCCTCGCAAGAAAAGTAAAAACTACTCCCTCCGTCCGAAAATACTTGTCATCAAAATGGATAAAAAGGGATGTATCTAGAACTAGTAATATACATCTAGATACATCCCCTTCTATTCATTTTGATGACAAGTATTTCCGGACGGAGGGAGTACTAGATAGAAGCATCGACGGCACGCACTTCTTGACGACGTCGACGGAAGGGTTGGCGGCTGCGCCGTCGACGGCGTTCTCCACCTCCTCATCGTAGTCGACGAGATCCTCCTCGTACACCTCGGCGTCCTTGGCTTCTCCCATCCCGGCTGCGATTAGCAACAGTGGTTAAGCACCGCCGAGACGCGAATCCGACAAAGTTAGCATCGCAACAGCAAAGCAACCACAAAGCACCAACCTCGGGATCCCAGACAAGGAGAAGAGGAAGAACCGTGGTATTTCGAGGAGCGAGGAGGCTGCAAAGAGAGAAATCAGAGTTTTACGGCTGCATGCGCAGGGGTCAAACGCGTGCTGTGCTGGATTCGGGATCTAGGGTTCTTGCCTCTTGGGGCGTACGACCTAGGTAGCACGTATTTGGGACTGCTGCGACTCTGCGGGAGGGGGCAGAGAACTTGGGTGTGTCGCAACTCGCAACAAGACGAGTTGGACCCGTACCTTTTTTGTATTTTTTGAGCAACGGTTGGACCCTCGAAAAAAAAGCGGGCCGTGACATGTCGGCACGCAGGCCGGCGCCCTGCACGGCACACTTTTTTAAAACACTGACGCATACGCTTTAGCTCTTCGAATGTAAATGTGCTTAGGGCCACTTCTTTTGCGGCTTAAAAAATAAGCCACCTCCTTTCCATCTTTTTCCATAAACCGTCTCTCTTATTCACTAAGCTTAAAAAATAAACCACCTCCTTTTCATCTTTTTCCATAAATCGTCTCTCTTATTCACTAAGGCTTCTAAACTAGTTATGAGATAAGTAATTTAGAAGTCTCAACAAATTTATAGGGCGGTTTATCTTTTAAGCTGAGGAGAGGCAGCTTATTTTTTAAGCCGCCGAAAAGAACTGGCCCTTAAATGAGGTGAGTTTTCTATTAAAAAAATTGAGGTGCTAAGTATATTAAATGCCTTAAAAACCTCAATTCCTCAATGCATAGGTGCTAAGCTTCCTTCATTCAATTAGTTGTGGATTCGGAATTGTGCTTCCTTCTATGAACAAGCACTTAGCACTGTTTCTTCTTGGGTCATCAAAGTACTCTCTCTCTTCTTAACTAGCATGCCACATCAGATTTTATGCCTACTTGGCAGCCTTAGCACATGTACATGGTAGAGTATTGGCAGCCTTAGCACTTGTACATAGTGAAGCATTGGGAGGGACCTTATACATACGCATAGACACTTACCCTATAAACGCATGCACGCACGCACGCCTTTTCTTTATGAGCAGATTCGAAAGATTGAGCTGGCACATCATCTTAACACTAACAAAGTCGCCATAGACGCCTTTATAGTCAACAGGAATATCTGTTCCCACTGAATGCACATCATCGGAGGCCTGAAATAAATCCAGAAAAATATGAGAAGCGGTGTCAAGTCTAGGCACACTTATTTAAAGTGTTGGTCTGCTGCATGTTTATCCTTAATGGGTTGTGCGGAAACATTTATTCCTAATTGCTCAATACTTTGATAAATTCAAAATATAAAAAAATCATGAAAGAATATAGAAAAATAAAAATGAGGCAAAGTGTCATGTGGGATAAATCATGGGCTTTATAAGTGGTTGCTTCATTAAAGCATTTCATCTCTCAGAAAGAAAAAAGTTAATACAAAGCCACGCTTTAAACTATAAAAGGAAAAAAAGAAAAATTACAAAGACTATAAGTATGCAATGGCAGGGAAGCTCTTCGGGTGGGTCTTATTCGCCGCATCGGAGATGGCACAACCACTAAAGTGTGGCATGACAATTGGATCGGAAGCACCATGTCTTTGAGGATGGTGGCTCGCATTTCTAAGCATTTGGTGCACCTAGTTGTGGACTTGATTGTGGAGGACACAGGTAACTGGGATGACGATCTAGTCCGATGAGTTTTCATCCATCCCGATGTTGATGCTATTTTGAGTATGCCCCGCCGTCAGGGAAAGATTTTTGGGCGTGGGAGGGGGAAACTTGGTGTGTTCATTGTATGTTCATCATACAGATTACTGATGGAACATGAGATGACTCAAGACTTGGGGCCAAGTAGTTCCTTGCATGGCGAGGCTAGCAGCTCTTTGGAAGCTAAGGGACCAAAATCTTGTTTTATGGTGTGGCGTGTTATATGAAGAATATCCTGCCGGCTTTCGGGAAACTACATCAATGGCATATTCGTGATGATGTTGTATGTCCTATGTGTGGTCATGGAGATGAATCACTGTTTCATGCTCTTGTTCGGTGTGATCATGCCAAACTATTTTGGAGGGCTGCTTTGAATTCCTTCCAGGCCAAGGTACCCAAACTGCATCCTCAAACATGGACGATGGGCCTGTTGGATTTAGAGATAGTGAGTAAGGAACATGCTGCTATATCATTACTGTCATGTGGGCAATATGGAGTAGCAGAAATAAATATACACATGAGGAAGTGGGGTATCAACTGCATAAGTCTATGGAGCTTGTTGATGAACTGATCAAATCTTTGCATATCGTGGAAGCGGATGCTCCAATTGATGCTAAGCAAAAGCCTAGGTGGTCCTCACTGGAGCCTGGATGGGCGAAGTTTAACACTAATGCAGCTATTAACTTGCTTGTAGGAGAAGCGGGTACACGGATGGCTGGCCGTGACGCCGCATGCACTTTTCATGGAAGCAATTTTTTCCAAGCATGGATCTCTAGCGGATCCTTTTCCAGCCGAAGTCTTGGCATGCCAAGATGCTATGTTGCTGGCTATGGGCAAAGCTTTGCCACATGTGATCACAAAGACGGATTGTGAGAATATATGTACCATGTGGGAGCAAGGAGATGGCAGATCAGCTGTTGGATTTGTCTTTAGAGAGACGAGGGCTTATCTCCCACATTTTCAAGGATTTAAATTTGCCTTTGTACCTAGGGAAGCTAATGGTGCAGTGCACGATGTGTGCTAAACATGTTTTAATTTCTCTTTTAGATTCGTGTACTTTTGAATTTATCCCCGAATTTCTGTCTGGGCATGTTCAATCAGGCATGATCCACTTGAAAAAAATGCTAGAGGGCGGTTCTAAAAGAAGAACTGATTTTGGCCTAGGCTACAGACAACAGTACTGTTGGGCTGTGAACATGTGAAAAATGAAGGCCCAAATTTGTTTTGTCCGGGTAAACTCAGCTACCCAATAGGTTTGGCCCTTTATTAATCAGTCGATGCTGCTATCGAGCAGCTAGCGAGCCCGGGCAAGTGCCCAAGTCACTGGGCGGTGTCTCCTCCACTTGTGCGTATATATGAGCTTTTTTTTTTACAGTAATATGTGTCTCATCTATGTCTACATCTATACCTAATAATAAAGGAAGGTACGTTTCTTTGTTTTTTGGTCTGTCAACTTTTCGTGTAATAAATATTTACCCACCAATGCCACTGATAATAATAAGAAAAATGTTTCATTTGTTTCATGTACTCTGCTCCTTCCTACATAGTGTAGTAGAAACGAGAAAGAGAAACGTACCGACCTGGGCCACAAGTATCAGTGTGGGCTGTGTAAGTGGGCTGCGGTATTGTTGGGCCGTGACATGTGAAAAACGAAGGCCCGAATTTGTTTTCTCCGGGTAAACCCAGCTACCCAACAGGTTTAGCCCTTTATTAATCGGTCGATTGCTACTATCAAGGAGCCAGAGAGCCCAGACAAGTGCCCAGGTCATTGGGCGGTGTCACCGTCGCCTCTGCGTATATATGAGCATACCATCGTCAGAAGCATCTTGCCACATGCCAATATAATATACTATACTCCCTCCGTTCACTTTTGTAAGTCCTTTTAGACAGCTCAAAATAGGCTGTTTTATATATTGTCTGAAATGTCTTGAAGGTCTTATAAAAGTGAACAGAGGGAGTAATAGAAATTGCCGCACATGTTGGCACTAGCGGCGACGTGCCTTTGATGCCTCCCTCCGACAGTGCGGCGAGTACGAGAAGAGCACGCTCACCTCATCCACTGTCACCTCATCTACTGTGCGCTTCATAAACAGCAGCAGAAGGGAAAGCCTAAAATGTTTTCTTCGAACTAATAACCCAAAACACTGAAGTAACCTATAAAATTCTTCTTGGGCAACTAAACTATCATATCTTTTAACCGCAAAAAGAAAAATGGCAGTACAGACTATACTCGGATTATTATCGAAAAAGGCTTCCGCCCCGCTTTATATATAAAGCAAAGATCACCAACATCCCGATACAGACGCACGCCACCACAACAACGCACACACCCAAGGCAAGATACACAGGCGTTGAGCGCAGCAACATCACCCCTGACTACGAAGAGATGAAGCCGCATACGACGATCCGTGGGCTTCAAGGCGGCGCCTTCAGCAAGGATACGACACCGGAGCACCGCCACCGTCCAATCCAAGGATCAAAGTTTCCCCTAGAGCACACGATGGGCGATGAGAGCCGCGACGACGCCTTCAAGAAGGGAACGAGTTTCGCCGCCGCCGGTCTGTCCGCAGAAAGAACAGATTTTCACCCCGGCCACCCCTCACCGCCACCGAACGCCGCACCCCGGCTGCCACGCCGCCCGCACGTCCATGGCCACCGGGCAGCACCAAGCCGCGGGCTCTGCCCAAAAGCACCACGCTACCACCACCGAGGTCGCCGCCCCGGCAACCAAGACACAGGCACCACCTGACCCGAGACCCGCCGCTACCCCAACCGAAGAGATGAGCGGAAAGGCCCCGCCTTTCGCACCCCTGGACGACCCCTAGCGCCGAGACTCAATAGGCCGGCCAAAACTGGCCTCCATCGCCCGTCCTGCAGCCCCGGGCGCGAGACGAGCTCCGTCCTCCTGCCGGGCGCGAGACGAGCTCCGTCCTGCAGCTCCGAGTGCGAGACAAGCGAAGGACCGCAACTAGGAGAGGGCCAGCCCTTGGACCGAAGTAACGCCCGGACGACGAGTAGATGGAGCGACGGTCGAAGCGGTCCGACCGCAAATGAGCCGACGCCGGAGATAGCCGGCCGTCGCTACGGGCAGATCCGCCAAACCACCGTGTAACCACCGTGCCCCCGGGAGACCACCACCATGAGGCGGACCTCCACGCGCCGCCGCCCACGGCCGGAGCCACGACAACATCAGGCCGCAGCCCCACCCGCGCCGTCCACCCGGATCCCACCGCCAGATCCAAGTTGGATGCGCCGCCACCCGCCCTGCAGCCACACAATAGCCACCTCAGCCACCCATGGAGGCAGGAGGGAGACCTCCAGGAGAGGGAGGAGAAGCCACCGGCAGCCACCGAGCCATCCGACACCACCGCCGCCCGAATCGGGTCCGGACCGGACCAGATCGGGCCGCCGCGGCCACCACACAGCCCACCGCGCCGAGCCACACGTCCGCGACGCCGCCGCCAGACGCCCGCCACCGTGCCGACACGCCCCGTGCCCGCGCATCGCCACCATCAAAGCTATGCGGCCCGCGTCGGCCGTCTCCGAAG